>NC_081411.1:624766432-625074071 GCF_030272615.1 Cryptomeria japonica
AGTCAAAATAATTTATAAACAATTCAAAACTCAAACTAACCGGTTTGCAACTACCTTTTTCCAAATTAACTTAAAATATTGCATTGATCATGAAAGCAATAGCATTGAAGGATAGTGATTTGCATGCATCAAATAAACATCACATAACACTAGGAATTATACATGGAAACCCTCAATTAGAGGGAGAAAACCATGGTGGGGGTAACCCACAATCTCTTTTACTACATTAAAAAAGAGTGCCCAGTTAAGAGATTACAATCTTGTTCCTTTTGAGAACATCACCCTGTCAAAGATGACTGGTATCCTATTAAGATTACCTCAGAATCTGTTAGGATTCACCTTGCAACAAGATTTTACACTTTTGTCATGGAGTGACCCTATTAGGGGATTTTACAAACTGAACTGGTTAAAGTTCACCCTGTTAAGGGATTTAATCTGATACAATTATTAGAGAGAAAAAAATCATTGATATGATGATGACACTTTTCTATTGATTAGATCCACTCTATATCTTCTTCAATCTCTACTCGGTGATGACCACTGATTCATAAGGAACCCTTCTGCACTTAGCTCATTCTTCATCTTAATCTGATTTTCAACCTCAATTGTCTAACAACTCCCATGACACACAAAATCAAGATGAAAAACATGTATATAGTTGTCTACAATCTTGGCACAAACTTTCCCTCCAAAATTTGAACTCAAAAATCATTTTATGTGCCAATCTGTTCGTTCCTAAAATCTCACCAATTATATCAGTGGGAATATCCATTCATGCCACAAATTTCACTAGTTCTCTTGCAAGCACTCCGGCTTCAACTGGCTCTTTCTAAATTTGTTAAATCCCCAGGTTAGAAATTCAAACATGCTGATGACTATGTGTGCTTATCCTTTTCACTTCGCATACTTATCAATCACTGTTATGATCTGCTATTGGTTGCTTCACTTAGCTCAACTACTGGTTGCTTCCTATAAACCAGTCTCTACTCACTGGTGGAAGTCTTTAGTCCTTTGTTCCTCACCATTCTAGTATAACCCTTTTCTGATTGGTTGTGATGATGTTAGAGCTGATATTTTCCATCAATGACAACCTCTTAGTACCTCAAACTTCATCATGCCAACATTTAAGTCTCTTGAGAAGTCTATAAAGGAGAAGGTTCGCAGTGAGTTCAATTCCAAGAGGATGAGGATATTTAAAATAATGATTACTAGTGATAGAGCTATATTGGACACCTGCATTAAGAGCATCCAATATGAACGTGTTGGCATTGTGTTGTCATTAATGTCAACCGATATAGGATGTTACCGGTGTCACTGACATTAATGTCAACCAGTGAACAAGAGGCTGTTGGTATTAGAATTGTACATCAATTGGAATGGAATATGGACCGGAATGGGATAAGAGTTGATGTGTTGTTATTAGTAACAACCAGGTGACCATCTTAATGTAGAAGGAAGAACTAGCATGTACCAACATGATTGATGTGCAGTAATGTGACCACTCTGAAAATGAGCTATTGATATGGTGTTTCATACAACCAGAATGAAGAGATTACATGTTGAGCATTGGTTATGTTGAAGTGGTAGAATATTGTTTGGTTCACATTAACACCAAAGGAAAAGTATAAGTATGTGTAGGCCACCAGATTACTAGTGTAAGGTTAACTAGCAGGTCTCCCACTGAATGAAGAGGCTTTCCTAGGACTTGGTGATAGTTGACATGTTATGTCAACTAGTGAAACATCAAAGAAGATACAAGGAAGACAAGGTTCTCACCTGATAAAGATGGATTTTTTTGAAGGTTGATGACATGGTGTCATTAAGAGTGGTTACTAAAATGAAAGCCAACTAGTAATATGGACAAGTTGCAGGTGCAAAAGACTCCTACATGATGTGAATTTGCATGTTTTGGATTGACATGTCTGAAGACTGATTTAAATGTTCCACTGACGGTTCAGCATAGTGCAGACATGGTGAGGTAACTGGTAGAGTGAGACATCGACAAAATGATGAAGTGCAGACACAAGGGTTACATCGATAGATTAGAAAAGGTCATAACAAGTAGGACAACCGGCAAGGTGGTTAGTGCCGGTAGGGTCAGTGAACCAGTATGGGTGTACTAATTATGTGTGGTCGGTGACCAAGCTAAACCGATAGAGTAGTGTGATGAGGTGGATACTGATAGTGATGCCACATGAAGATGAAGTGACAAACTTGCATGAAGTGAAGGATGAAACATGCACGGGTCAGTGAAGTAAGGTCGGTGAGGTAGTTGTGATTGGTCTGACATTAATGGTGACTACAAAGCTTGAGGTAGAGTTTTAGAGTTGTGCAGCTCGAGATCCAGGACAAATTGATTGTGTGGATTAGAGTAGGTGAAGAAAACAACTGAGCCATTTATGGTGATTGACTGAGCAAATCCGACAAATTGATTGTAGGTTGTTGAAGAAGGAAGGCGTGTTTTGGAAGACATGATAATGATGGAAATGTGTAGGCAGTCATCTCAGACTTGTGATCTGATCTAATCTGATTGGATTCGATATGCCTCATGATCAGTGGAGAAAACCCTAAGGCACCAAGTTTGAATTGGTTTTGGGTGGGAAGTCTAGGTTATAAATATGCAAGCATAAGAGATTGTGTGTGCTGCTAAAAAGAAGAAGATAGAGTTGTTGGGAAGTGTTTTTGAGTACTACATGAGAGAGCTAGATCAGTCATAGATAAAATAGCTAAGGATAGAAGTGACTAAGTGAGTGTAGGTTAAACCGGTGCTAGGGTTTAACAGAGGGTTAACTGGTATGTTGAGTAACTGGTATAGTAGCTAGAGTTCATTTGAAGAGACAACCGATAGGTGCTTGGACTAGTAGGAAGATAGTTGAGAGAACTGCAGACCATAGTAGTGAGAAGGAGATACAACAGAGTAGAAGGAGAGTAAAGGTGAACTGGTAGAGTTTACTAGCAATGCAGCAACAGATGAGTGATTCGATGTAGCAGAGAAGGTATCTCACTGACAGAAGGAAGTTATGCGCAAAGGTTGCAAAACTCATTTGTAACTAGGATATTACTTTTGTATTTGAATATTCATTGTGATCACTAAGTTGTAGCTCGGTGTAAGGGTTGTAGCCCATAAATCAGGGGTTGGTGCTCCTTGGGTTGGTACCCTAAATCAAGGGTTGGTGCTCCTTCCATTGGTGCCCTAAACATTGTAACAAATTTTTGATTGTGAGGTTGGATTGGAGCAGTAGTCTCCAACAACATTGCTCACCGAGGTTTTTCCCATGTTGGGTTTTCCTCGTATATACTAGTGTTATGTGATGTCACTTTGTGTGAATGCATTTGTGTTTAGTCTCATCAGTAACTGGTAAGTCTACATTCAACAAGAACTATTAATCAATATACTTTCTTAGGGATAGTCAAAGGGAGAAGTTTGAGAACCATTGATTCACCCCCCCTCTCAGAGGTGCATTATGTCTAACAGAACTGACTGAAGGAGGTAATATTTAAAATTCATTCCTATGTTTGTCCAAGTTCACTGATGAGATTGATAAGAAGGTCAAGGACCATGAAGAGTAGTTGGCAGGTATCTCTCAATCACTTTATCCTTTGACAACTTTTGAGCAGTAGGGAAGATCAAGTAATATCTCTACTTGACAAGATGAGAATATTGAGCCATGAAAATGAGAGGATCATTAGTAGGGTTGGATATCTTTAGAGTCTCATTACTTGTAAGTTAGATTCTTTGCTCAATGGATTGCAGGATGCTCAGAATGCCATGACTTCCACAGAGGCTTCAGATCTAAGGTCAATCAAAATGCAAGATTACTTATTCAACAACCTCATATTCATCTTAGAGAGTCTAAAGAAGGGTTAGGACAACCATTTGGATTCATTGAGAAACATTTTTGTAGATATTTTCAAGCTTTTGTAAGGATAGTATATATTCTTTGTATATAGATTTTATGCAAAGTTTTGGTTTCCGGGTCCCTATTGTTTCCATTGATGTCAAAGGGGGAGTTTAGGTGAGTGAAAAATGTTGTAATAATCTTAGGGGGAGTCTTTTGGAGTTTTAAAATTTTGGATTTTTTGTTGTAGTGTATAGTATTTTGGTTTTGGTCAGACACTTAGCCATTTTTCACTAAGTGTTGCCATCAATGCCAAAGGGGGAGATTGTTGGAAAGAGACACTACATAAATGATAATATGTTGTCATTGATGGAAATTGATGTCAGATATCCCATTTGCAATTCATGATTTTTTCATACCGAAAGAGAGACTGAGTTTTGGTGAGGTCTAGTGGAATATAACAGGACATCTGACAGAGTGTACAATAATTTGGTTGACACTTCATTTTGGTTGGATATTTGGTGTTGCAGATCTCGGAGAATAATTTTGGATGTGTAATCTACCTTATTCCTAGTTTGTGGCCTCTGGTGATGAATCTTGAGTAAGTTGGTTGGAAGGTCTGGTATATATGTTTTTGGTGAGAACAGTGTTCATCAGTAGTAACGTGTGGATATTTTTTGTGCAGATCATGCAGAGTAATTTTGGTAGTTGCAATTGTGTTTGAGGATGTTTAGCCAATATGTGAAAATCATGGAAGACAATTTTTTTTGGTCTGCATATGCATTTGAGTTCAGATTGAGCTAACTTGGTATACTCGTTTCATTTGTGTGTTATACATTTTTGGGCAGCGACATGAAGGAAACATAATTTGATGTTGTGGATATAAAAGAATGGTTGATATGATTATTTTGAAGATCAGTGGTTGTGTGGAAAGAATTTGTTAGTGATTGTGCACAATTCCACTTGCACAAGTGAAGGATTTGTGCTCCGGTATTTAGCATAATAGCAGAATAGAGAAAAGTAGCAGAGCAAAATACTTTGTTCTTATTCGAAACAATACTCACAAATTTGTTGATGCTATTTGATAGTTCAAACCTTCTTGTAATCCTCTATAATCATTTTGTAAGGTAGTGAGCCTTTTGGGTTGTAGCCCTTATTGTAATTAGAGTAGTGAGCTCTAGGTAGTGTGCCCGAATGCACGAGCATTCCTCTCATGTAATATTTCTATACTTCTGACATAATATATTAATATTGTGGGTCTCAATCTCGCCATAGTTTTTCCCTGAACTTGGTTTTCATGTAAAAATCCTAGTTTTATGGTGTTGTGGATATTTGCTTTATGTGTTTGCATCTTTCTTTTATTCATTTGCATTAAGTGGTTCAAGAATCAAATTAATAATGTTAAATATTGTAGAACACCAATTCACCCCCCCTATTAGTGTTCCTTGACTCCAATAGTTAGAGTATGGAAAGAAGGAATAAAATCCAAGAAGGGTACATCTTCATTTTTAGAAGATTTAACGATGACCTTTTTGAAATGATAATATAGAAGAGTAAATAGTTATATTATATATAATTTCAATAGAAATAATGGGAAAACATTTAATATATTGGTTTAGGAAAATAAGATGCTAGTGTGAGAAGATAAACTAGATATTGAACTATTATGCATTATTATTTCTATTATAATGAATATGAATAATTATGTTGTGTATGAGAAACTAAAGAGAAATAATTTTTAAAGAATACCTAAAAAGATGTTTAATCATAGAAGGACGTGGAGTGGAGTAAAAAAAGGTTTGCATCTAGATAGTGGACAAAGAAGCCATGCTAGAAAAAATGAACACTTCAAAGAGCTACAAGTACAAATATTCAAAAGAAAAGGATTAACATTAATAAGAATTGAATAATTTAAAACCATACAATCACGCAAGTTATAGGTTCACCAAATAAAAGAGCCTAAAATTTGAACCTTTTATGCGCTGTTTGTTTAAAGAGGTGTGAGTATGTTTGTAAAAAATAATGCAAATGAATACTACATAAGCATATCTTCAACTAGTCTAATGCTCATTATTTGGGATAAAAATACAATGAGAAACAAAATATAGCATGTAACAAATTAGAAACACAATATCATAAATTGGTTTAGGGAAGTGAGGTCAAAATTACCTAGAAAACATGTAACTATAGCTTAGTGTTATCATCATACCTAGAATAAGGACCTCAAAGGGAATTAGAAAAGCAAAATTTATTATTTTAGTTTTAGGAAATGTAAGTAAGGGGTTGTAGTTGAGATAACAAACTTGTATTATACCTCAAAAATTTTAAACTTTTTTAGGGATGCTTGGGAAAACCTCTTAAAAAATAATCTATAAAACAACTAATTAGGGAGAAGACTAGAAAGTGGATCAAAACAATAAAATATCTAGATATCAATAAAAAACATTATATATTTTGCAAATGCATACTAGAAATAGGGCATATGTGTCATTATGAATCTACCAACATTTTTTTTTCAAAATTCAATTATAGGACAAGGCCACTAAGGATCACAATTGCATAGTTCTACCCTAACAAACCACTATATAACACATTCTCGGTGGTCAATTTGGTATTATCCCTCAAACTGTCACTAAAATTCACACGAAGCTTCTTCCAATCATTTCCAATAACTTTTACTTTGTAATTTTTTAGCATTCTACACCAAGTTTTATGCATATCACGTGCAAGTCAAAACTCTATTAAAGAGACCCTTGTTGGAATTCAATCATGGACCCACATAACACATTATAATAAATTTTAAATTTAGAAACTAAACTAAATATAAGTAGGAACATAATATTATATGTAAAAAATAAATGGGAAAGGGGTAGAGATACACCAAAGGCTAGGATGAGATAAATTAGGAAAACAAATAAAATAGGATCAAAGAAATTTTGAATAGTATAAGACAAGAAGTGGATAACATAGGACTAGTGGAAAATAGTGTGGATTTATAATACAATTGTGAAACAAAGCCAAAACTAGGTATTTTAGGGTTTCTCAAGGATAGAGATGGAGAGGGGTGGAAATTGACAAAAAAATGAAAAATTAAGTCTAAAATATAAATTAATAGGAATATGATGTAAAAGGAAAATAACAGGGATTTAACATATGGCACAAGATATAAAAATAGGACTATTTTAAGCTACATAGATGATAATAACCTCATATGAAGGTGAATGAAGTATAAAATGTCGTGAAACGTTAGAAGCACGATACAATCATAATCATCATAATACTTGTCACTAAGATAGTCATAATAGATAGGTTACCCAAAAGAGAAGATATATCAAAGAGGCATATCAAGAATATAATCAACATACACAATAGGTATGGTAGCACATAATATCTATCAAACATGCAACATTATGCTACCCAAGGAAGGATGAATCAAGAGAGGCACACAGAGGGGTGGTCTAATAAGATGTATAAAGAAGAGGCTTGTTAGGTGAAATAAATTCAAATGAATCTATTTTACTACATGTAGAAAGTGAATATAGTGTGATATTGTAAAGATTAATAAAATAGGAGACAACTGTATTAAGGAGGGTAGGAAAGGTATCTAAATGAAACATCTAACAATGAATAATTGGAGAGCATATGTGGGTATGGATTTTAGAGTTAGAAAATAATGAAATGCCCAACCCTAGTCAAGATAAAGAAATGAAACACAAGAGGGTGAATTTGAATCCTAATCAAAGCTATAATAATGACTATGAAAATTAGAAATAATAAAATTACAGATAGAAAGAAGGTCAAAACCATAAGGTAAAACCTAGAATTATTTGAAAGTTGAGCTCACAAAATAAAAAGGAGTGAAATCCCTTTTGCATAGAAACCCTAAAGAAAGATCATTAGCAATAATATATTAAAATTATTAACCTAGAATTTTAGAGCCATGAAATGTATTTGTTAGGAATAATGCACTCAAATAAATATAAAAAATAAATACATAAACAGATGATACTAAGACATAATTCAATATTCAAGGTTAGCTAAATAATCAGTATATAGCAAAATCACTATTTAGTCAAATTATATAAATTTTAGAATTTGGTAGTTTGTCATTTTGGGCCACTTCTACAACTATAGATTTGGTCCATACTCATGAATCTAAACTTTGGTATACTAATACATTTTTTGCTAAACTATGAAACTATTTTTTTTGTTTTCCTTGGTATTTGTTATCTACTTTAGCTAACTATCATTATTTAGGACATTTGAGGAGTATCCTAGGCAAGGGAAATCTCCCTTGGTTAAACCCCTAGGTGACTAGATGTAATGATTAGGAGCATGGGTTGAAGAAAACATCCAATGATATCATATACCTTAGATGGTAATATAAGTAGATAAAGGAATTTCAATACTCTTGGAATGTCAATGTGGATTATGGTTGAAGTTCTAAAATGAATTTCTACTTTGCAGGAAATGTATTAGGATTAGTTCTTGACTACGAGTATAAAAGTGGCAAGTGAAACATTTTGCTCTTCAAGTCAACACATAACAAATAGTGAGAAAGGAGAAATATGGGTTCAAATGTGAATTTAGATTTTAGAAGATCAAGATGTTTCTACAAATTGTGCAATTAGTTAAAACTAATTATTTAAACCTAGAATAATCCCTGTTCATTTTGTCTCCACTTTGAAATGCAAGTAAATTTAATATGTTCATGCATTTCAAATTACAAATCTAAACCTAAACAAGAAATAAATAGACACAACGTCACCACTAATCTAAACAATGAAAGATGAAGATAATCTCACACAATTCCGACAGAATGAAAAGACTTAAAAACACAAACTTACCCAATGCCAAGTACAATCAAAGAAGAATCCTTAACAAAACTTATACTAATCATTACACAAAACATCTAAATCAAAATAAACCCAAAATGCAAGACAATTTTCACCATTAAAAAAATGTTAGGTTAAGATAATCTCACACAATTACGACAGAATGAAAAGACTTGAAAACACAAACTTACCCAATGCCAAGTACAATCAAAGAAGAATCCCAAGGATGTGAAAAGCACTAAGCACTAAGTGTTGGGCTGTGAGTGCAAGTCGGGAATCCATTTTTCACTTTCATAAGAACAGTACACCGCCACTATGATCTCCACCACCCATGCTATTGAAATCTTTTCAACTATTTGATTATTGGGTCGTTTTCATAACAGAAGGTTTTGCTTTAATGACAGCTGTACATCGCCACAATGAATCTTCACCACTAATATTATTGAAATATTTTCAAACTATTTGATTATTGGGTCGTTTTCATAACCGGAGGTTTTGCTTTAATGACTGTAGTACACCGCCATTAGGGCATTATTGAAGAGACGGTGAATGTGGGCCTCTAACATCATTACATAAAATCACAGATTGCCCTCCAGCTTCTCTTCTTTTACAGCCTCTGGACAAACAAAATGAGCATTGATGCACATTATCGTTGACCATGAGCAAATTCATCCCCTGCGAAAAAATTGACTTCTATCTCTTGCTTTAAACTTTTCAGACTTACAATCATTACAAACACAGTCTGATGCTATGTCTTTGTTAATCTTTTTGGTCTGGGCCTGTGTAATAATTTTATTCCCACCAATGTTCACCCAGCCACAGGATTTTAGGGCACCGACGTTCCATGATATGGGTAGGTTTTACAAATGGAATGGAGGCGGTGATGAAGTCTTCAATTTCTAGGCCTTCTTTACTATTTCAATCATTTGATCTGCAATCATTAAGTTTGTTCGTGGATCTACGAACTCCTTGTGGGAATTGAAATTCAGTTTGTCTATTCAAGCAGGTTGAATCGACATAAAACTGTGGACAAGACCTCAAACAAGTTTAATATACAAAATGGCTTTGTATTAATCTTTCTATATGTTTTGTACTGTTGCAACCCTAATAAAGGTAAGGAGTCCGGAATGATGTAGAAAATAAATGTTGAGACTTAAAATAAGTATATAGAAATGTGGGTTGATAAAGGGAAGGAGTCCGAATGATGTAGAAATATAAATGCTGATATTTAGAATAAGTAAATAAAAATGTGGGTTGATAATATGATGAATGTTGGAAAAAGGGTCTAAATAGGAGTGGGATGGTCAGACTTAAATGACACATTTCAAGATTTAATTTGTTTAGGTGGTTAATTTGAAATCAGATCTACCTATTAGTGTGATTTAAGACGAGTCACCTCAGCTAGGTGTAAATAGGAGTGGGATGGTCAGATTTAAACAACACACTCTAACCTTTAATTTGTTTAGGCAGCTAATTTGAAACCACATTGCTTTCTTTAGTAGGATCCACCTATTAGAGTGATTTAAGATGGGCCACCTAAGCTAGGTGTAAATAGGAGTGAGATGGTTAGATTTAAACACACTCTAAGCTTTAATATTTTTAGGCGGCTAATTTGAAACCACATTCCTTTCTTTAGTAGGATCCACTTGAGCAAGTCAAATTTGAGAGTGCATTGTTTAGACTGAATTGAGTGTGTGAGATAGAGTCAAATATATAGAAATAGTAATTGACAATATGACCAATGTGGAAATAGGTGCAAATAGGAGTGGGGTAATCTTAAATGTATGGAAATGTGTAGGAGTAAATAGCAATAGATAGGAATTAGAGAATGATTCCAACTTAGTGTAAGAGCGTAGCACTTGTTGATATGTATAGTATTAAGTTATGTTCCACCAAAATTGGTAAAAATCAAATGGGAATTGCCATGTATGTATGCAAATTTAACTATTAAATTTTGTCCCTACTTTCAAATGCATGTGAATCTAGCATAAACATGTGTTTCAAAGTATATTAGTTGTCCTAGGTAGCATGAAAAGTAAATATTCAAACATAAAAGGATATGAGGTCCATGTAAAATAATGGACTAATATTGAATTCTTCATGTGTTTCTCCCCTTGGAATTGTCACATAGGAACCTACAAAATAGGAGAAAAAATATGCTACTATCACATGAATTGAATATGTACAAACAATATATTTTCTCTACTTTTCTTGGAAAATGTTTGTGTGGAAAAACAATAAGGGTTAGAAATTTCTCTTGTATGGAAAGTGACACTATAATACTTTGTACAATGTAGTCACAATAATGTGGCTCCCCTTAGGGGTATAAATGTGTTTTGCACTCAACAATAATATGATTTGCACTCTGATACTAATATGATCCATATATTTCTATATAAAGTGGCAAGGAGCCCTTGTCTAGCATAATACATTATATGAAATCTCAACATAGGAATGTTAGAGATATGTTATTCACTTCTCTAATTAGTTATGTATAACTTGTGTATTTATATATAGAGAGAAAACCAATGCATGAAGATCAAATGTAATATAAGGAGGTGTACACATGTAAGCACAAAGTTCATGTATAAAATGTAGTAAATGTTAAATAGCATTATGTGACAAGAAAGTAGCAAAATATTAAATGATCGACATGCAAGGAACATAAACTAGAGGTGACAAAAATGTTGTGTTTAATGCAAGGTTGCTCATAATATAGGAAAACCATAGAATAAAAGAGGTCACAATCTAGATACATATAATGTATGTATATTCAACATGGAGAATGAATGATGTATCCAATGCATGAAACAAATTTCTAAGAGAAGATTAAGATATATAAGCATATAATTGTGTGGTAGGCAGGTGCTTCCTCCAAATATAGTTTCATAACTCTAGTAACATGAAAAGTCATGTTCAACTATATAAGATGGTGTGGATATGATACCCCAAATGTAATATGGTAATTTTAAGAAAATGATAAGAATAATAAAATAAAATATGAAAATAAACATAGGAACATGAGATGAACATAGGGAAATCATAAGGTTGTGACATAATAAGACTTATAAATAACAATATAGAAATCATTATTGATATGGAAAGATAATAAGGATCATTAACCATTGAGTAAAAGAATGAAAAAATTAAATAATAAGGTATGGACCATAGTAAATATATAATATAAACATGAAATTATAGGTAGATAACTTTTATAAGTGTTGGAATCAAGGATCACTGAGAGGGGTAAGTGAATCAATGATCTACTAGTTAGCAATTTGTTAGACTTAACTCTAAAACACCAAAAGCATACCCATGAAACTAAAATGTAGAAACATAAAACAATCAACCACAAAATCATAACACCAGATTTTTACGTGGAAACCCAAAAGAGAAAAACCATGGTGGGATTTGAACCCACAATATTATTCCACTATGGCTAGTAGCAAAATAATATTATAAAATGGGAATGCACAGGGATTTAGGCACACCGCCTAGAGCTCATTGCTCAAATACAATAAGGGCTACAACCTTGGAAGGCTCAATGCCTTACTGATTAATTACAATGATGGATTACAACAAAATGAACTCCAAAATAGAATCTATAATGCTTGGATGAGTTCCAGTTAAGTGCTAAATACACTGACTGAATCACCTTTGTTGTTCTGCTCTGTTCTACCATGTTCTCTGTCTTTGTCAATTACCAAATCAAGAATGCACACGTGAAATTGGGCCAAAATGGATTCTCAATCACCACTTGCTCGCATACAATCATATCATTCACCCCAAAAGATCATCTACACTAGTCTTATATATCTACAATCACAAAATAGATCATTTACCATGTCAACCTACTAATGTAACATGTAGTCATATGTCGGCTAGAATGAATCACCAAAGATAAATGTGGATCACCAAAGCAACAATAAAATTATGTCTCTATGTCGGCCCAATCACCCCAAACACGATTAATAGCTCCGCAATTACCAGAAAGCATCTAGACCAAAACTGCTCTGTTCAACCTAAAATACTGGTTAACTAGCTACCGGTTGATGTCCTCTTCCGGAAATCAAGATCCATGCTTATTGGATGGAAATCTCAGGAAGAGTTTTCATCAATAACAACCCTAAGCCAATAAAAAACCATTAGAAGCTACCAGATGAATGTCAATTGCCAACAATCTCCCCCTTTGCCATTGATGGCAAAACTCATGAAAAATGGCTAAGTGTTGAAAACTGCAAAATTGATCAAAATAATTTCTAAGGCTCCCCCTTGGATAAAAATTCAAAAACTTGTAATTACAGGCTTCTATACTATACAATTATTACATTTTCTTTCCCCCTTTGACAACAATGCCAAAGATGGGATGTTGTCCAAAATTTATATACAGAGATACTTGTTGGAGACATTACAAATACTTGAAGATGTCAACAAAAATGGTCTTAAAAAATCCTAGGTGAGTGTCCCACCCACTCTTCAAGTTATCAAAAACTATAATAAATGCACTAAATATAGTTGCATGAATCTCTACTTCTTTCAAATCAGAAGAAATAGGTTGAGCCATTGCCTTCATGCAATCTACCGTATTGCTTAACATGGTCTCCAACTAAGGGGCAATTAAGTTTTGGAGTTCACCAACTCTCCTCAAAATCGTGTCCTAGTCTCCATGACTTCCATTTGATATTGATCCTTATCAACCATGAGGTAAATAGTTTGCTCATACTTCTCCACAATATCCTTAGGGATTCTTTCTTTGTTCTTTATTCTAGCTTGGAAAGATTTGAAATAACCCCAAAGAGTAGATATTCTCATTATGGCATCTCCTATTCTCCACAATCCCTCTTTAATTTGCATTGCCACTAGTCTATCATAGACCCATTGGACCTTTCCATTCACATCAATTATCTCATTTAAGAAATATAAGGTAAAGAAAATAAGAAGAGTTCCATATTTAAAAGCGTGCTTCTCATCTTGCTTAATTTTCTTGAAATTACTCATCAGCTCATTCAGAAGGATTGTACATAGATCATACCCCATGTAATTCTTCAACATCTGATATGCAAAGTATATGATAGTTGTGGAGATGGAGTTTTGTTTGCTTGACTGCTAAACTTTATATTTGACCACCATTGATGCAAACTTCACATCATGCTCCAGAATGTCATTTATGGTCATCACTCTGCTGTTGAACTTGGAACTAGTAGTTGTTATCACTGTGTTATTCGATACTTATCTCAGACCAAGTACTTCACCGGTTTTACTGAGGCATTTCATAGCTTGAATTGCCTATTTAGTAATCTTGTGAGACCTATCAAGCCATATGAACTCATCATGGAATCAACTGATAATATACCGGATCCACTCTACTTCATTGAAAAATGGGAAATGGACGAACTGCGAAAAACCCTTATCTTGAAGAACCTTATACTCTGGTTTGAGGTTTCCTAAACTATCTGCTAAATGTTTATTATATAGGTTCAACATGTCAATGTTACCAAGATCCTCAAGATCACAATGGATGTATACCCTAATATCCTCATTGTGAAGGATGTTGTAGGGAACCAAAAGAAAATGCACCTTTTGGATCATCTTCAACAGACTTGAAAGGGTGTTTCTTCAAAATAGGTCTAGCTCTATCCTTAATCTTGATAACCAATGGGGTAGAAATACTAGAAGATGAAGCCATTTTGAACTTAGGGTTTGCGGAAATAGATAGTCTAAAATAGATAAATACTTTAATTCGCAACTGGGCATTGGAATTATCTTTAGGATCACTGAAATTGTTGTGAGATTGCCAAATCACTTTTCTCTTCTTCTCTGCACTATTCTCTTGATTGCATTGTAAGAAATGAAACTTTGAAATACCCTTTTAACCTTTGAAAACCTAATTCTCCATTGCAATAAATGTTGCAACCGGTTACCTTGATTTTCATAGAGCCGCTTATGAGAGCATCAAATCATCTCTAAAACTTTTGGATAACATCTGTGTATATGATTTAATATGTTTGCAACCTTCCGAAATCGATTACAAAACACCAAAGATGGGGTTCTTAGAGTCTACATGAAAAGTTTCCCCTAAGGCATAAAGCTCTAGTTACCGGATGAAGATCCTGCACCGGATTAGGGTGCAGATCCACATCTTCTCATTCTTGTCTTTGATCTCTTCTACCTTTGCCTTTCCCTTATCATCTGATTTGTTCTTGTCTATCAAAGCACTATTCTTTCTTCTATAGTACTTTGCAATGTGACCAGTTTTATTGCATGCACAACAAATAACATTCTACATGGGTCTGAAGTTCATATGATTTGGTCTCATCCTTCACTAGTTAAAGATATGTCCAAATATCCCACAAACATATCACCTCTTATTTTGGAAATTATTCATTACTACTCTACACATATTTGATTTGTGACCAAAATTATTGCATGTGAAACACTGACCAGTAAAGGTAGGACCATTATTCATGTTGTTTATTCCATTATTAATCCTACTTCTACATTGATTCGTCATATGACCAAATTTATTGGAAGTAAAGAGTCTACCATTGAATTTATGAGCATTAGGCTATCTTACCAGAGGATTCTTGCTCCTTTTCTGATCAGGGTTTGCATTGCTTTGTGTAGATCTAGAGGATTCACCTTTCTAAAATCCAAGTCCTCACATGTCCTTTCAATGTCTCTAACTTTTTAGCATCTCATCAAGCCTTATTGAGATAGCTTTGAATTTTTCTTTGTAATAATTAGTAGTAGCAAGTTCATCTCTTAAGGAAATAATCTATTTTTCAAGTTATTGAGCATTATTCTTTGACTGTGTCAACTCAAGCTTCAACTGATCATTCTCATAAGCAAGCCTGAAGCATTCATCATCTCTTTCCTTCAATGATTGTGCCATATTCTCTTCATTTCTCTTTCGGTCCTCAATCTCCTTAGTCAACCTCATTACAATGAATTGCATCTTATTCTTCAATGCAACATTCTTTCTCAAGCTTGTCAACTTCATCAGCTTTACCCTAATTTTCCATGATTTGATGTTCTTTCTCCTTCAACTTGTCCATCAATTCTGGTGCAGTCACTAGTTGGGGGGGACCTCAAAGAGATCAATCTGGACTGGTCAGCAAGAGTAAATACAACAGAAACACAAGGATATGATGGAGGCAATGCAAAACCTAATGAATTATATCATGAAAATTATTTATAATCAACTGGTAACAACCAGGTTACTAAAACTCGTTCACTAAGCCTCCTAGAACATGCTTAATTATAGAATAGATCACAACCAAGACCTCAAATCTTAAGATAGATCTTCTATGTTATATATCTTGAATTATCTCTGTTAGACACAATACACCATTGAGAGGGGGGGTGAATCAGTGGTTCTCAAACTTTTTCCTTACACTATCCTATGTCTCCATACCAGTTATTAGATTTGACTAGGAACAAACTTGCCAGTTAGTGAGGAGACAAACTCAAATGCAAACACACACAAGGGGCATCACATAACACTAGTATGTACAATGAAAACCCAAGAAGGGAAAAACCTCGGTGAGAAATGTTGCTAGAGTCTACTGCTCCAATCTAGCCTCACAATGAGAAATTGTTACAATGTTTAGGGCACTAACCCCTGATTTAGGGCACCAAGCCAAGGAGCACCAAGCTAAGGAGCACCAACCCCTAACTTTTTTATGGGCTAGAAACCAAAGGAGCTACAACCCCTACACCGAGCTACAACTCAGTGATCACAATGAAAACATCAATTACAAAAGTAGTTGTCTTGTTACAAGTGAATCTTGTAACTATTTCATATACCTTACTCTATCGCTCAGATACCTTCTTTGCTACACCGACTCACTCTTCTTCTACCCTCATCTACTACTTAACTACAAGCAAACTCTACCAATACACCTCTCCTCTTGTTTTTCTCTGTTGGATCTCCTCCTCACTATTTTGCACTTCACCGATGCTATACTCTACTAGTCCACTATTTTCCTTCTCTGCAACTCTCTTCACTTCTACTCTATCAGTATAACCACTACCGATTCTTCTCTTTACTCTCCCTCTTTTCTTAGATACTCATTGAGAATTTGGCTGATTTTGTCTCACATGCAGAAGTAATGACTTAATCGCTTTGCAGTAGCACTATCCTCTTTTCTTCAACAACAACTTAACTATGTCTTTGGCCTTCATATTTATAGTTTGGTTTTCTTGTGATAGGCCTATTCAAATTCCTGGAAGTTAGGGTTTCTCATCATCCTTGAGGCAAACCAAATCTAGTCAAATCTTCCCCAATTTGATCTCCTTGATAGCCAATAGTACACCTCTGCCACTAACGCACCTTCTTGATCATGCCTTCTATCCCTGGTGATCTACTTTTTCCCTTATCAGTTGATTTCTTGGTCAACCACCAAGATCTATCTTGCTATTTCCTTCATCCACCTAGATATCCTCAATCACTCTTAGCTGGCTTGTAGTTTTTCTCTAGACCTCCAACTGCAAACCTCTGTAAGGACTCTGCAACACGTCCCGTGATTTGTGGGATCTTCCATCAATATCGACCAAACATACAACTACCCCGTCAGTATACACTCCTTCTTCATCTGAATACCAGTCCACGACCTTGACTCCTTGTAGCATCCATGTCGGCCAACTCTTAGCTTGACACTTCATGTTGGTCCAGATAGGGTCACTGACCAAACACTCTAGAGGTTCCTTTTTCCTGCCGGTTTTCTAATCCTATCAATATCTCACATTCTAACAGTTAACTCCTCATGTCTGCTCTTTTCTGAAATGTCGGTTGAACACCTTGACCGGTCACCAGACATGTCAATCCATGGCATGCTAATTCCAATCAAGTGGGAGGTCATCTGCATCTGCACCTTTCTCATAGTACTGGTGAACTTGCATACTGGTAAACACTCTTGATGACACCATGTCATCAGCTTTCCACAGGCTTCATCTTCAATCATGCCACTCTTCCTCTATTTGCATCTGCTCAGCCATGCCTTCTCCCTGATCAGCTCTGATCATATCTCAACTGGTTTATCAAAATGACAAACTCATCACTATTCATCTGTACAAACATCTCATCATGCCTTCCGAGTCGGTCTAGTGTATAACCCTTTTCTCATGCAATAGAGGCATTCCTTTTGTTTCATCGGTGGATCCAGTGTGAGCCTTTAAGTACTTTCCTTTACCTCTTCTCTCTTATCTCATAGAACCATGATGCACAATATGCATACCTAGAGATAAGCTCCACTTACTGATGGAGTGACAACTTGTCATCTTCATACTACAATGCACTCATGTGACTTCCCTATTTGTGCAACATCTCTTCAAGTAGGTACATGTGATCTGATGTGGGTACATTCATTGTCAATCATTGCTTCTCATGATGACTGCATCTTCATCAGGTGGGAGTCCTATCTTGCAACCTTACAACATACCTATGATCTATTCATTCTTCTCCTCTAGTGTTGATGTGATTTAGGTAATATTTTGCCTCTTCATCATAAACAACATCCAGGTAGATTGCTCATCCTTCTTGTACACTGGTCATGACCTTTGTAGGCTGGCACCACTCACTTGGTTAATCTGACATCCCCATGTCAACACATCACTTACCAGTTAACATCTTTTCCTTACCGGTGATGCACTGTATGAGTACCGATCACCTTACCATTCCATCCACACAAGTCACGCACCAACTTGTGTACTAGTGTCACTAGTGGCCACTCTTTCTTACCTTACCGGTGTCCTGCAACACTAGGTGATATCAAAGATATCTCAACCTATACTCCTCCTTGACAGTGTTTCACATACATTTCTCATATCGGTAGCCATCTCATACCAGTTGACATTAATGACAATCCAATGTGAGCAATATCCCCCTTTGGCATTGATGTCAACTCATGTAGTATCCGACATACTATATAATCCTTTTCCCCCTTTCATTGATCTATGGATTCTCAGCACATGTAGTATGCAGTATACTACAGACTTTCTCCCCCTTTGACAACAATGGAAAAGGGCACTGTTAGGGTATCATTCCACCTTGAATTTACCAAGCACAAATGTAATTATTTCTCCCCCTTTGTTTTTACCAAATGTCTCTCCTTCTTTGATACCAATTGTTACATTTTGTTGCATTTTCTCAAGTCACAACACTTGAGATGGAGGACTCAACTATCAACTAACACCAATTAAGCATGCAAATGTTATGCCATTTGTTACACTACTTAATTTTAGAGGGATGTGCCAGTAAACACTACTCACATGCCAATCAACCTACATCACCTTCTATTTGATCCCAATGTTCTTTAGGAATCAAATGTGATTGTACTACCAATACAACCAGCCAATTGACAAGTAGGAATCAAATGTGATTGTACTATGAATACAACTAGCCACATGATAGGTAGATACCCCTTGCAATTAAATTCTCCTGGCTATTCCTACTGTGAATTTTCATCATCTATAGCTTAGGGTAGTCAGTGCACTTACTCTTCTAAGTTCAAGCATCCTAGCTTTACATCATAGCCACTTGAACTCCCCATGAGTCATTCATCTCAAGTTCTCAACTCTAGTGAGGTCTACTATTGGGACCTCCAATCATCTCCATGTACCGGTTGAGCCATGAATATGTGATCATCTGATGATCTTTAGCTTCATTGTATCCACTGTATCCTATGACATGGTCCTGGAAGAACATAATGCCATATAATGATATCATCATGCCATAAATTAAACTGGTTAGCCCAAAAATATGCATGCATGCATGATTAGCCACGGGGATAACATATGTCATTCAGGTCTTTCCAAAACCACTTGAGACATGAACTCCACATTCTATGCTACCGAAGCTAATGCAATGATTTCCAACTTCATTGTCTTACATAACTTGCAAGTACTTGTTAGCATACATGTCGGTAACATCCTACACATGTTAGTTAAAATCTGATAGCAATTTTTAACCTCCACTTATTGATACATGCAATAGTGATCCAACACTGATTTGTAGGTGTGTAGTTAAGAAAGCCTCTACACACGCTTATCATATCATTTCCATCCTTCATATCGGCAACAACATGCTCTTCCATATTGCCTTCTTCTGTAAGGGGCTGAATGATAAATTCAATGTGCTACTCCCCCTAAGATCATGCATCTCCTTTATGCCTTAGGAGATATCACATGTGCAATGGGTGCATAGTGCTGGTCCATGATCTTCTTCCTCCATACCTGCTTGGCCTCATTATTCTTCCCATTTTCACACTTGGGAGCATGTCTTTCCTTCTTCTACTGATGGGTCCTTCCATTTCCTGATTCTCCATCACAGCCAGAAGTAGTGCTATAGTAGCACACAACATCCATCCCAACTTCATGTTTGGGGAATCTCAACATAATAGTTTGACCATCTCCTTCATGTTGTTGTGACTGGCAACCAAAATCGATGGACCTCTTGCTCCTACAGGGACATTCCTCCTTTGGTTCCATGCAGGTCTTTGAATTCCATATGCTCTGTATTCTCCTTTCTGCAAAGCATAGTTATATTGGCCTCCATGTGAGTGTAGGTTCCTCTTCATGCATTCAGACTCTCTATGGCCAAATCTATTGTAGTTATAACATACAACATCTACATTTTTAGGAACAACAAATCAATTCTTTCTAGCATAACCGAGATAAGGGACATGCATGTATCTACTCCTAGATACATTTTTCTCATATGCATGTTGTGTATGAGATCCTAGATTATTCTTTCTAGACATCTTTCTACATTCTTCTTCCCTATGGCCATAAGCATTACATGCAAAGCAGTAATTGGTAAAGGATGGCATATGAATTACAAATTTATTTTGCCATGCATGAGGAGATCTTACCGGTTTAGCCTCTCCATTTCTTCTTCTTTGAGAATGGATCCTCGGTTTTCCATTCTGTGCGGCTCTTACATCTAGTCTCTTCTTCTCCCACACTTGCTTTTCCCTATAGGTGGTAGCATTTCTTTGTCCTCTCCCCGTAGGAGGTCTTCTTTGCTAACTTCTCATGTTCCTTCTTCTAGTGAGGTTGTCTTCTCCCATCTTCCCTTTATCTTTGGGATTGACATTGTTCATCCTTCTTGCAACACCGGTCTTCTTTCTTGTATGTAAATCTTCACCAATTGTCCTTAGGTCAACCTTCTTCCAGGGAGCATTTTTGACTGCGAAGGTCTGTCCCTTATTTTCTCCATTTGATGAGACAAACTGAATGTCATTGTGGGGGACATTATTGCTGGTGGAGCATTCACCGACATCACTTCCTAATCCTTCAGTGTCCTTGGCATTCTTTTGCTTCTTCAACATCTTGTCCAAGACATCATTGTTGCCATCAAACTAGATTCTTACCTTGAGCTCATCTTGACACTTCTCAAGGTCATTTCAGAGACTCCATTTCTCCAAGAAAATATTGATAAATTTCATTTTTTACCTCTAGCCTAGATGTTAGGTCTTCACACCAACATCCCTTGGTGTCTTCTACCCGAGTCTTCAACTCTAAGATGTATTTATGAGATTCCTCAAGGTAATTTCTTAGCCGGTTTTTCTCTACTATAGAAGCATTCTTGAATATCTTGTATTCATTTCTCAGATTCTCCATTTTACTTTCCTTAGAGTCCAAGACTAATTTCAAGTCATTAGCCAATCTTTTTGTCTCTTCTAGTTGAGTGGTCAATAAACCAACCTTTTGGTTTGATTCTTCAAGGAAGGTTCTCAACAAGTTGCAATCCTCATAAACCAATCTTTTGTAGATTTTAAAATCATTTCTAACTTTTTGAAGCTCTTCTAGAGAACTTACCAGTTCACACTCAAGATCTACTTTTGCGTCTTCTTCTTCTTCTTCCTTTTCAGTGGCATTGTCAAACACATCACACCAATGGGATCTATCTGTATAATCCCCTTTTGATGTGTGACTCTCAATGTCAGTCTCATGGACCATGAAGAGATGAGTCTCTACATCACCAATGTTGTAGAAACAATTTGAACTTCCTCTGTCATCTTCACATGTATCTTCAACATTGTTCTTCTCACTCTCACAAGCTGATTCAGTGGTGCAGGGTTCATTTTCATAGAGTTTCTTTAGTCTATCCCATAATTTTTTTGATGATTTACATCTATCCACTTGTGAGGAGACATCAACGGTGATCCCACTGAATATAGCCTTCATGTCTTCTTCATTACATATGCATCTTCTTTCATCTTCAGATCCGGTGGGAGGATTGACATTCCTAGGGAGATCATTAACAACTGACATCCATACATCAAACCCTAGAGAGGATAGGAAGAATTCCATTCTAAAACTCCAAATAGAATAGTTTGAACCATCAAACATAGGAGTAGGGGTTGACACCAAATAAACCATTGTATCCTTAAGCCAGAATATACCCAAGCTGGAGAAAGCTTGTCTAACTGGGAACCTGGGCTCTGAAACCAATTGTTAGACACAATGCACCACTAAGAGGGGAGTGAATCATTGGTTCTCAAACTTTTTCCTTGCACTATCCTATGTCTACATACCAGTTATTAGATCTGACTAGGAATAGACTTACCAGTTAGTTAGGAGACCAACTCGAATGTAAACACACACAAGGGGCATCACATAACACTAGTATGTACAAGGAAAACCCAAGAAGGGAAAACCCTCGATGAGCAATGCTGCTAGAGTCTACTACTCTAATCTAGCCTCACAATAAAAAAATGTTACAATGTTTAGGGCACCAACCCAAGGAGAACCAACCCCTAACTTGTTTATAGGCTACAACCCAAAGGATCTACAACCACTGCATTGAGCTACAACTCAGTGATCATAATGAAAACATCGATTACAAAAGTATTTGTCTTGTTACAAGTGAATCTTGTAACCATTTCATATACCTTACTCTGTTAGTGAGATACCTTCTCTTCTACACCGACTCACTCTTTTGTTGCCCTCATCTATTTCTTAACTGTTGGTAAACTCTAATGGTACACCTCTCCTCTTCTTCTTCTCTACTGGATCTCCTCCTCACTGCTCTGCACTTCATCTATGCTATACTCTACCGATCCACTATCTACCTTCTCTACAACTCTCTTCACTTCTGCTCTGCTGGTATAACCACTACTAGTTCTTCTCTTTATTCTCCCTCTTTTCTTAGATACTCATTGAGAACTTGGATGATTTTCTCTCACATGCAGAAGTAATCACTCAATCACTTCGCAATAGCACTATCCTCTTTTCTTCAGCAACAACTTAACTATGTCTTTGGCCTTCATATTTATAGTCTGGTTTTCCTGCCATAGGCCTATTCAAATTCTAGGAAGTTAGGGTTTCCTCATCATCCTCAAGGCAAACCAAATCCAATAAGATCTTCCCCAATTTGATCTCCTTGACAACCAATAGTACACCTCTGCCATTAACGTGCCTTCTATCTCTAGTGATCTACTTTTTCCCTTATCGACTGATTTTTTCGTCAACCACCAAGATTTGTCTTGCTGTTTCCTTCATCCGCCTTGATCTCCTCAATCACTCTTATCTGGCTCGTAGTTGTTCTCTAGACCTCGAGCCACAAACCTTTGTAAGGACTTTGCAACATGTCCCATGATTTGTGGGATCTTCCATCAATATCGACCAACCCTACAACCACCCTGTCTATGTACATTCCTTCTTCATCTGAATGTCGGTCCACCACCTTGACTCCATGTGGCATCCATGTCGGCCAGCTGCTAGCTTGAAACTTCATGTCAGTCTAGATAAGGTCACCAACAAAACACTCTACCGGTATCTCACATTCTACCAGTTAACTCCTCATGTCTGCTCTTTGCTGAATTGTAGGTGGAACACCTTGACTAGTTGCCAAACATGTCAATCCATGACATGATCATTCCCATCAAGTGGGAGGTCATCTGAATCTGCATCTTTCTCATAGTACCGATAAACTTGCATACTGGTAAACACTCTTGATGGCACCATGTCATCAACTTTCCATGGGCTTCATCTTCAATGAGGCCATTCTTCCTCTAGCTACATATGCTCAACCATGCCTTCTCCCTGATCAAATCTAATCATATCTCAACTGGTTTGTGAAAATGACAAACTCATTACTCTTCATCTGTACTCACATCTCATCATGCCTTCCCAGTTGGTCCAGTGCATAACCCTTTTCTCATGCACTTGAGACATTCCTTTTGTTTCACTGGTGGATTCGGTGTGAGCCTTTAAGTACTCGCCTTTACCTCTTCTCTCTTATCTCATAGAACTATGATGTGCAATATGCATACCTGGAGATAAGTTCCACTTACTGGTGGAGTGACACCTTGTCATCTTCATACTGCAATGAACTCATGTGACTTCCCTATTTGTGCAACATCTTTTCAAGCAGGCACATGTGATCCGATGCGGGAACGTTCACTATCAGGCGTCGCTTCTTATGATGAGTGCATCTTCATCAGGTGGGAGTCCTGTTGTCTTGAAACCTTACTGCATACTTGTGATCTGTTCATTCTTCTCTTCTAGTATTAATTTGATTTAGGTAATATTCTGCCTCTTCATCACAAACAACATCCAAGTACCTTGCTCATCCTGCTTCTATACTGGTTGATAAGTTGAGACTTTGTCATGTTTTTATCATCAGAACTCTTAAGTTTTTGACATCTTTTGGTTTGTATAGTAGTAGTGATGTATTGCAAATTGACTATATGTATTCCATGTGTTAAACCTAAACTTATGAAATCATGTTTGAACTTTGTCAGTTTATTCCTGCAGCCATGTGATTTGTTCATGTTGCCATATGGATTATTTAGGGTAATATCATATGTGAATTAATAGATGTGTTAATTAAATAAAATACATATGTATGTCCTTGTATGTTGTTTTTGTTGTTGTGTAGGTAATAAATGATGTCGTGGTGAATATTCTCCTATTGCGCCTGATGAAGGAAAGATTACATAAGAGATAACTGAAGATCAAACTAAAGAGGAGCTGAGCAAGTGCAAGGTATGGCATAGGTGAAGCAATCAAGTGAAACTACCAATGTCTAACATTAGTGGGCTTTGAATTTGCAAACACCAACACGACATGCAAAGACTGTGGTTCAGTTTAGATACACATTTCCTCCAGCCAAGCTCTAGTTATCTTCTTTATCAGTCAATTATCTACCTCTTCTTCAGGGCGTGATTTGTTTTGTCTATTGTAGTAGATCTTCTCTTTAATAATAAGCTCTTCTTTTTTCTCAGAAGTTAGTCAAAATAGAAAATAATAGAGCATAGGATCTTTGATAATCATTCTTGAGTTTCTTTTGAAAATATGCAATCACTTTCAGGAAGCAATGAATAAAAATTATGTTGTTCTGATCTATTAAAAGTAGTTTTCTGGAAGCTTGGTATCACTCATCCAAGGGGGCCCACTTGTTGAGTGATCTTGTGTGTGTTCGTTAAAATTATTTTTCTTTCTTTAGTCGTAGTAGAAGTTCTTTCTTAAACTGTTCCTATAGTCACTCGAAATAGATCCATTGACTGTTCCTGTAGCCAAGCCAGAACAAAGTAATCTCTGTTATCCATATTAGATCTTTCTAGCATTTCTTTTATGAATATTATGCAGAAGTTTTTCCTATAGCCTTTCCATAATTTCCATTCTTGCCTTCCTTTTTTACATAATGTTAGTTGTTGGAGTAATGCAAAATAGCTATTGAAGGAACTTAGTGCATATATAGTGCAGACCCATTTCAAGTATTACATCCCTGGGATGACAATCAAATGAGCACTAGCCATGAAAATAGTAAATTTACTAGATGAATGTCCAAACTCTGGGTTGAGACTTCAATTAGAGAGTTATTATTCTTATTGTTGGGGTAGACATTTTTGGTGCTATTGTGGGGGATGGTGTGAAACTAAGAACCTCTTATGGTTATTATTCTTTTTAGTTTTTTATTTATTTGTTTTTTTGGTATACCTAATTGTTTGAAAAATTTCATGAATCTGCATGCATAGAAGAAGAAGAGACCCTAGAGGTAGATTTCTGCCCACTCATTCTAATCACGTAGAAGATAATTTCCGAGATATAAATCCTTTTGCTGAACTTTACCAAACCCCACCGAATTTGAACCACCCTGAATCTGAATTTCCAAAAGGTAGTCTTCAGTTCCTCTTTGGTTTTCAAGAAGAAGAATTTCCTATAGTAACAACCCCCACAAGTCCAATGCAAGGGAACCCACCTCCTAGTGGAAATAATCCACCACTAAGCCCGATGTTTGAGTTCCCCATATCTGATCAGCATGATAATGCTAATCTCAAGAACATTCCAGCATCTTCACTCCCTAAATTTTGTGGATTGGTGACAAAGGATCTAGACACATTTTTGTTTGAGTTTGATGTTCTCTGTAGGAGTTTTGACAATACTACAGATTCCCATAGACTCAAAAAATTTCCTGCCACCTTGAAGGAGTCATCCTTGAGATGGTTTATGAGCTTGGGTAATAGCACAATCAATACATGGGATGAGATGAAACCATTGTTTCTTGTAAAATACAAAGATTATTGTAGAGGTACTGATCGTCATGGGGATGATATCTTTAGAATGACACAAACTGAAGATGAGAGTCTTGAAGATTATTTGGAAAGGTTCCTATTTAGTGTCAAAAAGTCCAAGCATAGTACTCTCAATGAAGATTCTCTCAAGTTGATATTTTGAGGGGAATCAGTGATGAATGCACTGATTATTTGGATCTTATGGGAGGAGGTGACATTACATAGTCCACTTGGGCTAAAATAGGATGAATTTGCAAGAAGTATTCCACATATGTTTCTAAGAAGAATAGGCATTTTAAACTAGGAGCACCATCATCACCATCTAGAACTGGAGTTTCTAGATCGGAACTTAGTCATTTGTTAAAGGACTTTAAGGAGGATATTATAAATAATATGGCTACCCAGTTGGATACACTTGCAGCTAAGAAGAAGCATGAAGAAGCTGATGCATTTCTTGCAGAATTCTACCCTCATTGTAAACAATGAAAGAAGGATTGCAAATTTAAAATGGTTGCAAATGTGGAGGTACTTGACTTCAAGCCAATTCAAGGTGAGGATGAGAAAGTCTTCTATGTTTCACAAAGAAAACCAAATTTCCAAAGACAAGGTATGCCTCCAGATCCACTTTCTTTTTTTGGTTATAGTGGAAATTGTTATGCACCAAATAACCCATGGCAATCACCATATTCTCAAAATTTTGGTAATTATCAAAATTGGTATGGTTCTCAAGGACAAGGGCAACATTTTGGTAATCAAATACCACAGTGGTAGCAACCACAAGGGAACTGGTACCCACCTCAGGGCCAAGGAAACCAGTTTCAAGGGAATTGGCAACCCACTTCTCAATGGAGAGGGAGTCAGCCATGGAATGCCCAATCTTCTGGTTATCAGTCGCCTATCCAGTAGCCACAACCTCTTGCACTAATGCCTCCTCCTTCAGCCACTATTGTATCACCTAAACCAACTTAGTTGCCTACTCAACTACTGCCAAATCCTAATATTAAGTCTCAACAACAACCACAAGCTTATTCAGCTGATCTTAATCAATACCTAGCCTATTCTTTATCTCTAAATGACATTCACCTCTAATATGAGACAACTCTGCCTAATCCCTCTCATCTAGTTATCACTGATATACAAGAGGAGCAAGAAATCTCTAATCCAATAGATACAATACCTCAGAACCAAATATTGCCACAACTTCCCCACAAATTGCAAGAAAAGGAAGTTCCCATAGAACAACAACAAGGCTTTGATATTATAGATCAACTGAAGCATATTTGTGTTAAAATTCCATTGTTTCAAGCAATAAAAGATGTTCCCATATATGGTAAGGTACTGAGAGAAGCATGTCTAAAAAAACCTGGTAGATATTATGTTAGGCAAGATTGCCATTCCAAAATATTCTGATCCAGGTAGTCCTATTGTGAGTATGGTCATTAATGACAGTTAAATAAAAAATGTTTTGATTGATTTAGGGGTAGCCATTAATGTGATGACAAGGGAAGTAATGAAATAGCTTGAAATCACTAGTTTAAGTCCTACACCCATAGTTCTACAACTTGATGATAGCTCTATAGTGAGACCTGATGGTAGCATTGAGGATGTAGTAGTTATTTTGGATTACTGAGAATACCCTATAGAATTTATGATTTTATCTCCAAAAGAAACATTGGGAGGATATCCAATAATTTTGGGTAGACCTTGGCTTGCCATAGCTAATGCATATATTGGATGTAGATCAGGGTATATTACTATTTTAGATGGGAGTTCTACAAAAACATTAGCCTTGTATTCTCCAACACAACCCTAGCTTGAACAACAAGAAGTCATTTGGCCTATTTTGGGAGAAGAATCTGAGGGAGTTAACTCTATTAATCACCTTATGATGATTAATCGAGGGCCATTCATGTAATTACATGATGAGAAATCAATTCTTTATAAAATACTGATAAATGAATTAATTGAAGAGTATGAATCGCAGGAATTGGTTCTGAATATTGTAGGTTTTGACTTTCTTGCAGCCACTAATACATTGCATACTCTATTGCTACAGGAAGTATCTTCTTCTCATTTTTCTGATATGAACCAGATTGATCTTACTATTAAGATAGAAGTGGATTTGAATAAATGTTTGAATATCAATAGTGATCTATCAGATACTCAAAAAGAGGCCTTTGTGGACTTGCTGATATTTCATAAAAATGCTTTTGCATGGGATTACAAGGATATGCATGGGATAGATCCAACAGTTTGCACCCACCGTATTTATATAAAGGAAGAGTGTTTCCCACTCAGACTTCCTCAATGAAGAATCAATCCTACCTTAAAAGAGATAGTTAAAGAAGAGTTGCCGAAGTTGTTAAAAGTTGGGTTTATCTATCCTATCTCTGACAGCCAATGGGTATCACCTCTGGTCATAGTCCCTAAGAAAGGAGGAAAATTGAGGTATGTGTTCATTATAGAGCCCTGAACTTAGTAACAAGAAAAGATCATTTTCCATTACCATTTGTGGATCAAGTATTGGATTCCTTGATTGGTAAAAGATACTTTTCATTCCTTGATGGATTTAGTGGTTACAATCAGATCTAGATAGCTTCAGAGGATCAAAAGAAGACAACATTTACTTGTCCATGGAGCACGTATGCATATTTTGTTCTTCCTTTTGGGTTGTGTAATGCTCTAACCACTTTTCAAAGAGTAGTGATCAATATCTTTTCTGATATTTCTCAAGACATTATGGAAATCTATATGGATGACTTTACAACTTAAGGTTCTGAATTTGAGCAAGCATTGGGTAATCTAAAAAAAGTTTTGCAGCGATGTGAAGACTACAATTTGTCATTAAATAGTGAGAAATGTTTTATTATGATGTAAGAAGGAATATTCCTTGGTCATTATATCTCTGTAAAAGGCATTCAAGTGGATCCAGCAAAAATTGAGGTCATTCAGCATATCAATGACCTTGTGAAGCAAAAAGATGTAAGAAGTTTTCTTCGTCATGTTGGATACTACAGACGGTTTATCAAAGATTTCAGTAAAATTTCAAGTCCCTTATATTCACTACTTACCAAAGATATGGAATTTAAATGGACCCCAACATGCAATGAAGCTTTTTTAAAGCTTAAGCATGCTTTGACTCAAGCACCAGTTCTTAAAGGCCCAAATTTGGTCTCTACCATTCCAAATGCATACAGATGCATCTGATTATGCAATAGGAGCAATGTTAGGATAGAAAATTGACAAATTGGAAAATGCAATATATTATATTAGCAAGCACTTATAGGGACCTGAGTTGAATTACATAGTCACTGAAAAGGAAATGCTAGCTGTTATATATGCACTTAACAAATTTAGGCACTATATCACGGGATATCCCATATTTGTGCATACAGATCATACTGCAATCAGATATATCATGAATAAGCCATCAATTACTAGTAGATTAGTTCACTCATTATTGTTGATGCAAGAATTTGATATCACAGTTGTTGATAAACCAAGGAAGTCTAATGTGGTTGCAGACTATCTTTCAAGATTTAAATTACAAGAAGATTCTACAGTGATAGATGATTCTTTTTCAGATGAACATTTATTTCTCATCCAAGCTCACACTCCTTGGTATGCTGATATTGCCAACTATTTAGCTCCTGCTAAGATGCCAATTTATTTCTCTCTTAAGGAAAGAAGGTTGCTAGTTGAAAAAAGTTTTAACTTCTCATGGATTGCTGATTGTCTGTTTTACACTGGACCTGACCAAGTAATGAGAAGATGTGTCAGAGAAGATGAAACATATGACATCCTGCATGCATGCCATGATGAGCCATGTGGAGGCCATTTTGCTACCAAAAGAACAACACTAAAAATACTCAATACAAGATACTATTGGCCCAAATTACATAAGGATGCAACACAGTACACACGGAAATGTGATAGATGCCAATAAATGGGAAGACCTACAAAATTTGATGAGATGCCACTATATCCACAAATATCAGTTGTACCATTTGATAAGTGGGGATTAGATTTTGTTGGCCCAATTGATCCACCTTCTAATGGGAGATCCTATATTTTGATATGTACAGACTATGTAACAAAATGGGTGGAAGCTCATGCCATGACACATGCAAGAGATAATAAGGTGGCTAAGTTTCTTTATGAAGAGATATTTACAAGATATGGAGTACCAAGGGAAATTGTCTCAGACTAGGGACCTCAATTTACATCAATATTGATAACAACTTTGGTCACTGAATACAATATAAGGCATAGAAAATCTACTCCATATCATCCACAAGCTAATGGACAAGTAAATGTTACAAATAGGGAGCTTGAGATTATTCTTACAAAAACAATATATGTTCATAAAATAGATTGGTCTCATAGGCTTTCAGAATTAATTTAGGCATATAGAACAACTTGGAAAACACCAATTGGTTGTACACCTTTTGAGATGGTTTATGGAAAAACAACAATGATGCCTATTGAATTTCATCATAAAACTCTAAGGATAACTTTGCAATTAAATATGACATTATCTGAAGCACAGAAAGAACATATTCAACAATTGAATGTTGTAGATGAATGGAGGAAAATAGTTGTTCAACAGATAAAGCTGATTCAAAATCAAAGAGTAAAGTGGTATGATAAATATATCAAATAAATTAAGTTCAAAGTTGGTGACTGGGCACTACTGTATGATTCCAGATATAAAGATGCTATGGGGAAACTGCAAACCAAGTGGTTAGGTCCTTATGAGATAGAAGAAGTTTTCAATAATGGAGCTATTCGTTTGTCCATAATTGATCCTATTTGATTTAAACTGTTGGTGAATGGTCACTGACTACGTCTATATCACAAGCCGGCCACTAAAGAGGAGTTCCTGCAGTAATTTGCCCAACAAGATGAGACAAAGGTTCTTGCAGCAACTGAGAATGATCCTGCAGTGACTCATCAGCTTCCTGCTGTAGCTAAACAAGGTAATAAAGGTAAAGTTCTTGCAGCCTCTATAGTGAACATGCTTGCCGCTTCACAATAAAATATTTTCATATCTTATGGGAATATTCTTCTCCGTAAATAAAATTCCATCCACGTCATTCCATCCCACATTCTTACCTAACATTTCACTTCATTTTACTATCATTTTTCATATGACTGTAGGTATGTATATATTGTGTTTTGTTTTAATTGTGCATTTATTATTTCATTATGATTATACACTTTTCTTAAATTTGCTCCACTCCCTGAAATCTCATCAGCTTGTGTGGACACATGCTAGATTAAGTTGGGGGGTGCTTTATGGTTTGATTTCCAAAAGTTATTGATTATCCATCCTTTTTGGTACTTCAAATTGATTTCTTGCCAACATTGTTTATCATGCTATTATTTCATGCAAGGGAATAATAATTTCTATTGCCAGAATTGAGATATGTATGGAAATTTCAATTTAGCAAGTCTGTCGGATATTCTGGTCTTCTGTTTCTCAGCTACAGAGTGTTTAATACTAGCAGAGTAAGAGATGGGTGGTGATCCAATTTGCCATGAGCCAACAGTTCATGAAGTGTTGCTGCAAGATGATATTTGTGAGCATTATTTTAGACACCACGGCTGGCTGGATTACTTCTTGAAAATCAAAAGTTATAATGAAGAAATGGCTGTAGAATTTATGCATTCCTTCAGTGAAGGAGAAGCTACGGTTAAAGGCTTGAGGGTTATTTCTATAGAGTAGCAAATAGCAGAAGTAACGGGGTTGCTGTTGGAAGGGGAACTATTTCCAGAATCAAAAGATGCAAGGAGTGCCAGGGCAGAGTTCACAATTCCCATGGATGGACCCCTAATAATGGACAAACAAGGAACTAGAAGGGTTTCCCTGCCAAAAGAGTGGCCTCAGGTAGCTTTGTATGTTATGAAATACATTACATTTGAGGGGTGATATTTAAATCTGCATTCACCTCATTTTAAATTACTTAGTCATTTATGACATGGCCAGAGAGTGAATGTCCCTAATTTCCTATACCACCTAATTTCTACAAGCACTAAGGAGACACAAAATAATGGAAATCGCTACGTTAGCCATCATGGATTGGTTAAAATGCTTGTACAACAGTCCTTGAGAGACGTTTCACAAATAGAATGGGGAGTATTTGAGGATATATTGTAGTTTAGGGTTGAAGATGCCCCTGTTGCAGAGAATCCACCAGTTGAAGAAGAAAATGTTGTAGAACCCTCTTCCCCCATAGTTGCTGTAGATGATGATTTGCTTGTTGCTGAAGGAGCCACGATTATTGTGGAGGAAGAGATGGCTGAAGAAAATGTTCAACAACCCTCTACTTTTCTTCAAAGAGAGTCACCAATTCCTAGAAGAAAAGGGAAGGAGTTGGAAAGGGATGAAACAGATGAAGAACCCATGTCCTAGCTGTAGGTAGCTCAAATTCCTCCTATAGCCAAGAGGCATAGGACAAAAAGAAAAACTCCTACAGCAATTGAAGTAACTCCTATAACCATTCCAAAGGTTTATGTTAGAAGAACACGTAGAAGGACACAAAAGGCTCATCCTGCAGGTGATCCATCAGAGGTTATTACGGTGGAAACTTCAGAAGAAGGAATCCCTATAGATATTGAAATATAAGAAAAAGGAAGCCCTGTGGATGATGAAATCCAAGTAGAAGTTGATGAGGATAGACTAGCAAATCTTGCTTTTGTGGCACAACTACTTGAAGAAACTGTTGGAAATATTTCACAGCAGTTTGAAGAGACTATTGGAGATATTTCACAGCAACCTGAAGAGACTGTTGGAGACACTTTACAACAGCCTGAGGAAAATGTTGGAGATATGCCAACATAGTTTGAGGAGTTTATTGAGGAAATCTCATGGCCTAAGGTAACACCTATTAGATCTCCTTCATCCCTAAGTAGTTTATCTATCGCTTTAACATTTTATAGACAATGGGAAATAGAGAGGGCTAGGTTGCAAGGGATTATTGATAAACAATAGAAAGAAATTGAAAAGAGGGATAACGAAATTGAGGAATTAGAGGCTAAGGTGGAAATAATTGTTGGTATGGTTCTTGAGTTGATGCAATTTAGGTCACCTCAAAGGGTTTATGTAGTGTACTTGAAGGAGTAGTATTTGAACTTCAAATTGAACCACATTATTAGGGACCTTAGCCCCTCCTTAGAAACACTTGAATAATTCTTTTATGCTTACCAAACCTCTCCAGTAGCTGTGAAGAATTTGCTATGTGAATTGTATTTACATAACTATGCTATACCCTCAGATAGTGAGTGGAACCCTTTATTGTATATTAGGGATATCCATATCAAAGATTTAATGTCATGGATCCAAAATGAGATCAGCATAGGGGCACAAGCCAAGGTATATGAAAAATTAGAGTTTGACTGTTCATTGCCATTAAGGAAAGAACCAAAAGCACCAAGAGTTTTTTATTATGAGTGGCAAAAATTACTGGTAAGAGATGATGTTAGAAAATTAGTGCTTCCAATGAGAGAAGAAATCTATTAGGCATATGAGCATTTGGTTCAGACTGACAGGACAACTGTGATAGAAGGGTTAACTCAGCGCTGGAACAATTTACCAAAATAGTTAAAGCAAGGAGAACCTTATTCATTACAGAATTTTCAAGAAGCTATGCAAAGAGCCCCCAAATATATACAGTTAGGCAGAGAAAAAGCCAACAATTGGCTACCATTGATCTTTCAGCCCCCAATCCTCATGTGGCCACTATTGGCATGTTAGCCTACAGATCAAAACTATGATGTAGTCACAGAAGAGTTAGCCACATGGTCCAGACTGGAAAAAATGAAGGGATTTTATTGGAACTTGGCTTTAGCGGGGACAGGTCAGGGCACCATTGGTGATTTGAGACTTACTGCTAGAGTCAGAAATTTTCCTTTTGTTGTAGGATCAACAAGCTCTTAAAGTTGGAGGGCATGATAAATTGAGACTTTGTCATGTTTTCATCATCATAACTCTTAAGTTTTTGACATCTTTTGGTTTGCATAGTAGTAGTGATGTATTGTAAATTGACTATATGTATTCCATGTGTTAAACCTGAACTTATGAAATCATGTTTGAACTTTGCCGGTTTATTCTTGCAGCCATGCCATTTATTCCTGCAGCCATGTGATTTGTTCCTACTGCCATGCGGATTATTTAGGGTAATAAATGATGTCACGGTGGATATTCTCCTATCGCGCCTGATGAAGGAAAGATTACGTAAGAGATAACTAAAGAGGAGCCGAGCAAGCGCAAGGTATGACATAGGCAGAGCAGTCAAGCGACACTACCATTATCTAACTTCAGTGGGCATTGAATTTGCAAACACTGCCACGACATGCAAAGACTATGGTTCAGTTTAGATCCACGTTTCCTGCAGCCAAGCTCTAGTTATCTTCTTTATCAGTCAATCATCCACCTCTTCTTATGGGCCTGATTTGTGTTGTCTATTGTAGTAGATCTTCTCTTTAATAATAAGCTCTTCTTTTTTCTCAGAAGTTAGTCAGAATAGAAAAGAATAGAGCATAGGATCTTTGATAATCATTCTTGAGTTTCTTTTCAAAATATGTAATCACTTTCAGGAAGCAATGAATAAAAATTATGTTGTTTTAATCTGTTAAAAGTAGTTTTCTGGAAGCTTGGTATCACTCATCCAAGGGGTCCCACTTGGTGAGTGATCTTGTGTGTGTTCGTAAAAATTAGTTTTCTTTCCTTAGTCGCAGTAGAAATTCTTGCTTAGACTATTCCTGCAGCCACTGGAAACAGATCCACTAACTGTTCCCGCAGCCAAGCCAGAATAGAGTAATCTTTGTTATCCATATTAGATCTTTCCAACATTGCTTTTATGAATATTACGTAGAATTTTTTCCTGTAGCCTTTCCATAATTTCCATTCTTGCCTTCCTTTTTTGCATAATGTTAGTTACTGTAGTAATGCAAAATAGCTATTGAAGGAACTTAGTGCTTATATAGTGCAGACCCATTTCAAGTATTACGTCCCTGGGTTGACAATCAAATGAGCACTAGCCATGAAAATAGTAACTTTACGAGGTGAATGTCCAAACTTCAGGTTGAGACTTCAATTAGAGTTATTATTCTATTTGTTGGGGTAGACACTGGTCATGACCTTTGCAGGCTAAAAACTACTCACTTGGTTGATCTGACTTCCCCATGTCAACACATCACTTACCTGTTGACATCCTATCCTTACCGGTGATGCACTGTACCAGTACTGATCACCTTACCATTCCATCCACACAAGTCAGGCACCAACTTGTGTACCGGTGTCACCAGTAGCCACTCTTTCTTACCTTACTAGTGGCCTGCAACACTAGGTGATATCAAAGATATCTCAACCTATACTCCACCTTGATAGTGTTGCACATACATTTCTCATGCCGGTAGTCATCGCATACTGGTTGACATCAATGACAACCCAATTCCAATAGTATCTACTTATCTACATTATAATGCTCAATTACAATGATTTATATAATCCAAGGGGATCTAGTTAGCCCAAAAAGGGATCGAATCCAAAAGACCAAGACCCAACGTGTAAAAAAAACAAGGTCAACCTCCACCAAAGAAATTCCTCTAGAAAATCTAAAGGATGAAGTGTAGATCAAAGGGAAGGTCATCCACATGCCAAGGAACATCGAAATAAATGCTTAGGGCTATGCAAGCTATGAAAGGGATCTGGTAGATGCTAGTAGATTACACCAAGCAACTAGTACCAAAAAACTATCTCAAAAACCAGTAGCGATAACTTTTCAAAAAGTGATCCAAATGCTCTGCGGTTTAGGAATATGGTAGATGAACAATTCTTAAATAAAAATTGAACTCTTCAAGATCCGGTGAGACAATTCCAGAAAATGCAAAATGAAATACTAAAATTGCACAACATAAGCAAAACAAAAAAGGAAAAAATTTTGGTTGATGCAAGATTGCCAAGATTTGGGGATGCTCCTACATTAGACATCTGGGGTTGTTGAAAAAAAAGTGAGTCTTCAATCTAATCTAGTAACTTCTGGGGCAATTGTTTCTCTAAGTCTGCAATATTATCATCATTAAATTCTAGTTCATGATACTGATGTAGATCTGCAATGTTAAATACAAGTGAAATACTCAGACTATCTGGTAACTCCACTTCATATGCATTTCCAAAACTAAACCTTTTCAAAATCTTGCAAGGTCAAAACTTCGTCATTTGCAACTTGTTATTAGTTCCAACCAGGAATATTTCTTTTCTTAGATACACCATCATTTCATCACCAACTTCAAATTCCTTATGTCTCCTCTTCTCATTTTCTTTCTCCTTATACTTGTTGTTTATGTGACCTGCAAATTCTTCTTCTGATCTTCTCCAATCTTCATTTCTAATATCTCTTCATTTTGATATACCTCTAGGGTGTGCTTTAGTAACAATCTCAAAAGGTATCCTTCTGGTACTCCTATTTACTGAATTATTGTAGGCAAACTCTACTTGTGCAAGAATTAAATCCCAACTTCTAGTTTTGTCTCCAACTAAGAATCTTAACAAATTTCCTAAGCTCTGGTTAACTACTTATGTCTGTCCATTAGTCTGCAAGTGAAAAGTAGAACTAAACTTAAAATTTGTCTTCATCTTCTTCCAAAGTGTTCTCCAAAAATAACCAACAAACTTAGTATCTATGTCTGAAACTATTCTCTTAGGTAATACATGCAATCTTACCACTTCCTTGAAAAATAGGTCAGCTATATGCATTGCATCTAATGTCTTCTTACAAGGTATGAAATGACCCATCTTCGAGAATCTATCCACTACTAAAAATATAGAATCATTCCCTCTTTGTGATTTAGGCAACACAAGTATGAAATCCATCCTTATATCTTCCCAAGGTCACTCTAGTACTGTCAAAGGTTTATACAATCCCACATTCTGACTACTACCCTTTGCAACTTGACAAACTCTACAACTTTGCACATATTTCCTAACATCCTTATGAATCTACTGCCAAAAGTAATGCTAACTCACCAGTGATATTGTTTTATCAACATGAAAGTGTCTAACTAATCCTCCACTATGTTTTTCCTTTATCAGATTCTCCCTCATAGAACTCTTAGGTATGCACAATTGAACTCCTTTGAATAACATCCCATCCTGAATGAAGTAATCCAACCACTTACTTCTATCCACCGTGACCTGTTCTCTACATGTTCTTCAAGGTTCTGTAAAATTTAGGTCACCATCATACAAGGTCTTCAACTCCTCAAATCTTAATATTGTCACTGTCATCTCTATCATAAAATTCCCTCTTCTAGTCATGGCATCAACAAATCTGTTAGATTTCCCACTTGTATGCTTCAATATAGAGGTGTAACTCTACAAAACTTCTACCCATCTCATATGTCTATGATTCAACTTAGTCTAACTATTCAAATACTGCAAATCTTGATGATCTGTATACAACACAAACTCCTTGGGAAACAAGTAATGTCTCCACTTCTTCAAGGCTTGAACTATGCAATAAAATTCTTGATCATACACTAAATATCTCCTTCAGGCATCATTCAATTTCTCATTGAAATAAGTTGCTGCTCTCCCTTCCTAACTCAAGACTGCTGCTATTGCTATTCCACTTGCATCACAATACATTTGAAATACTTTGTTGAAATCCGATAAAGCTAACGCAGGCTGCTCACTCACTTTCTGCTTCAGCAATTCAAAACTTTTGTTTTCTCCAGTGGTCCACTTGAACTCCTTCCTATCTCCCCTCATTGTCTCAATCACAGGGTTACAAATTGAAGTAAAATTTCTGATAAACTTTTGGTAGAAACAAGCCAATCCATGAAATGATCTTACCTCTCCAATGCTTTCCGATGTAGGTCATTCAACAATTTCTTTTACTTTCTCAGGGTCCATCTTCAAACCATCCTCAGATACTACAAATTCCAAATAGACTAATTCTTCCTTTATGAAAGTACACTTCTTAAGATTTATCAACAAATTCTGTTCTCTCAACGTCTACAAAACTTGTCTTAGATGCAACAAATGCTCCTCTTTTGTCTTACTGAAAATTAGAATGCCATCCAAATATACAATAACAAACTTACCCAATAATTTCTTCAATACCTCATTTGTAGTACCCTTCCTTGTTTGAGCTTATTAGGCTCACATTTTATTATTTTTTGTGTAGCTAAGAATTTGGAAATCATCAAAGCAAATAGAAAATTAGCCTAGCTCAATCACAAAAACTAAATTGCAATGATAACAATCCTAAAAACACTCAATAAAGACATGAAAACAAGACATTAATTCAGATGCAAACCATTGCAAACTTGAATGTCTCCTTCATGTGGCTCCATTGTCCTTCTTTCTCCTTCAAATAGCTTTGTTTGTGGATCTCACCTACTAGTGCATAAGAATGATGTGAAAGCAAGTAGATAAGATGGTAGCGCAAGAATACTAGAAGCGTGATTGATTCGACCAGGGATCAGGGATTTGAAAAAGTGATTAATTCGGATTGAAAAAATTCATCCGATTTATAGATAAATTGGAGAAAAGACAAGATTAGCATGAATTTGATTTGAATGGAAATTTCAAATCAAGAATGACAAATATGACAAATTATGACAAATTGACACTTTCTATGCGAAATTGATTGATTGATAATTTTGACAAATTGCTATGTCAAAATTGATTGATTGTCAATTATGACAAATTATGACAAATTGCTATGTCATTCCCATGAAATTAGGGGAAATATAGGAGAAAATTGAAAATTAGATGAATTAGAAATTAGGAAATTAAAAAATTGATGAAAATTAGAAAATTAAGAATTAGGAGAAATAGGTAAATTAATTAATAATTTTTCATTCATTAATTAATTCACAAAGAGGGAGGAATTAGTTAGCCAATTAAATAAACATTTAATTGTGACAAGAAGACTTAGGATAAATAAATAAAGTATTTAACCTAGAGGAAAAATGTCAAACAAGATTAAATGAATAAATCATAAAACCTTAGAAGATGAATTAGAAATGCAAGGACGACAATTAGGTCTTGACAAAAGATAATTAATGTCCATTCGATTTCATCATGATTTTGAACTGATAAAAGACCAATGCTGATAAATGATTTGATTGATAAATGCGCCAATTGACAAGGAACAATGACTAATTGATCCAAATTGACATGATTGAAAAGGACAAGGATCGATGACGAATCGATCACAAAATGACAAAATTGACAAGGACAAGGATCGATCAAAATCATGACTGAAGATTGCTATTGACAAGACCTAATTCGAAAGCGAGAAAAATGAGGAATGCAGAAGAAGGACTCGATGCTTGCAAATGATAAAGACCAAGTGCGCAACATAAAAGAAATGTTAATGTGAGGCAAGAACCCTAAAATAAGGCAATGCGCAAATGTTAAAGTATGACTCCGCAAGCGTTGACCATTTTTAGGTGTCTACAGTTTTCTTTCAGTGGATACATTACCATGATGTGTTAATCAGACTTATATGACATTATTTTATGCTTTATCTGGATATGAGATGCATAATTTATTTGCAGTATTTCAGTACTTGTGATTTATGGCATTTTATGGATTATTGCTATGTACTGACACTTTACTTTACCTATGCAATGTGAAATTATATGTTGTGTGTTTGCGAGTGTATTGGATGCAAGGAGACGATTTTCCTTCACTCATTTTGGTGAGATAGGGAACGTCGTGATTCTCCTTCATCGGTGTGTATGCCATGTTTTCTATATTGTATATATGCAAGTGTGGTTCGGTGATGCAGGATATTGCAGGTACAAGTACCGAATAGGTATAGGGTATCGTCTCCACCTGGCTTCACAAGTCTGAGCGTGCCTTATATTTTCCAATGGAAGTGGAGGAGATAGTAGTTGACCCTATTTTTACTCAGTTACACTTGTATGAGTGTCGTTAATTGGTCATCTTGTCAGTTAGTTTGGTCTTTGTATTTTGTCATTTTATCTTTTATGGGAAATTGCTTGAGATTTGTTTAATTTGAGTGTTTTAGTGGATTTAATTAATTAATTAATTAAGTTAATGAAATTATCTCATTATTGTATTGTTTATGCATTGAGATTATGAATTTAGTTAATTAAAGAAATTATTAAATTAAGCTGCATGGTATTAGAAATATATATTTTATTTTAAAAATAAATTAGATTAATTATATTTATTATTTTCTAAAGTTATAATTAAATAAATGAATAAAAGGATTAATTAGAATTAAAATATTGTTTTAATTCTTTATTTAGAAAATTAATTATTGTGCATGAGAAAAGAAAAGAAAGAATAATGTTTTTTAATTATTGCATGTGATAAATTTAGAAAATAAAATAAAAATTACTATTATTCTAAATTTAGGTTTTTTGAGAAAAAGCTATTGAACCTAGAATTTTAGTTTAAATAGGGGTTAAGTCTTTATTTTAGTTACATAGGAATAGGTAAAGAATCTAGGTGAAGAAATATTGGAAGTTATTGAAGGGATTAGGGCTCTTCTACAGATTTCTTCCAAGAAAGCTATACGAGGTTGGATGAATTCTTAGTTGTGGGTTTTTAGTAAATATTTCTATTTTTCTTTGATTGATGTGTGTGTATAAAGTTATTTTTAAATACAAACCCCTCTTCTGGTGAATTCGAGTTTTGTTTTAAAATCCATGCCTAATGTGTATTTCTAATTTATGGGAAGTATGTAATTTTGAGAAAATTAAGAGAAATTATTATAGAAAATTTGTCAAGATTTTAGGATGCATGGAAATTGCAAGATTTGTGAGAAAGAGTATTTACCTGAGAAATGGTTTTAATTACCTTAAGAAAATAAATTTAATTACACATTAAATTTATTTGGGTTAATTAAATTTAAAAAAAAATATATATGAAGAAGGATTAAATTCTATGATAATGGAATTATTGGGAAAATATTGTTTTTTATTATTTTACTTAAATTCTGTGAAAATGGAATTATTGGAAAAATATTGTTTTTTATTATTACTATTAAAATTTTATTTAAATTTTTTTTTAAAAAAATAAAAAATAAAAAAGGGTAGGGCATACTACCTATGGTAGCATCCGCTACCAGTGGTAGTACATAGTACTGCTGACGGTAGCAGTGCTACCGGCGGTAGTACTAGCTACCGACGGTAGCAGTGCCACCGAACGGTAGTACTAGCTACCGGCAATAGCTTAGGCTACCATGCTAAGGACTTTAAAACAAATTTTAAAGTGTTTTTAATTTAAAAAAAAATTAATTTACAACCCTTGTGCGTACTGCGGTATGATTGTTTTTGGTTTCGTACCTAGGGGTTGGATAAATAAAATTTATTATGTATATATGTATATAAATAGATATATGTATATTCATATATGTGTTTATATATATATTTATATATTAGATATGTTTTTCTTATGGTAGTTATTATAATATTTTAAATGTTATTTTAAATATTATTTAATTACAGTTTGGAATGTTAATTTCTATAAATATATTGAAAATACATTAGGAGAATTATTTTTATTTTAAATATTTTTGGACAAATCACAAGATGGATGTTTTTGTATTCAGTAGTTGTATTTTCTTTTTATTGGAAAAATCTTTATTCGCAAATAATTTATGCTTTGGCTATTTTAAGAAAAGATTGCTTGTATTAGGATCTTGTGTAAATGGTGTTTTCAGTCAAGCTTAAATTTCAATGGTATTCTAGTTGAATTGTCATTGTGTCCTATGCTATTATTTCTCCTAGACTAGGTGTTGTTGTATAACCTATTTGATATGAGCCATTGTGTGTTTTTGTCCAAATGGTCAATCTTGGGTTGGTATTTGTGTATCCTTCACTTGTGCTTGTCAGGATTGTTTATGGTTGTCTGTTTCGCCATAGAGTTCTCGTAGAGAGAAACATTTCCTGTTAGTGTCCTAGGAGAGAGAGTGGCTTTCGAGTGGGGGCCGTGCCCGAAGTGGATGGCAGGATAACCCATCGGAAGTTAGTTAAAAAGTGATAACCTAATAATTGATTAGGGGGTGGGTCCATTTCGGGATCACATGGTCGGGTGGTAGTGCCACTACCCATTGGATGTTCTGGATTGTATCTTCAGGTGAGGAAAGGCTTCGCTGGTGTTTCTTGGTTCGTGGTTTATGTACCAGCTCTTGTTCGAGATCATTGTTCAGTTGAGACCTTGTGGTCATTGTATCAGACTTTTATGTAACCTTGATATTGTAACTTTGTAATCAGTGTCATTAGTGGAAGCCATGTATTTATGGATATTGTAATATTATGTCAGTGAAATGAATGTTATTGCTTTGATTTTATGTTTAAATGGTTTATGGAAATTGGATATAATGGAATACTTTTATTTCTTTATTGTGAAATTTGGATGTATGTGTAGCTTTAAACTTAGGCATTCAATTTATATAGTTAAATGGATTAACTGTGGTGTTAATATAATATATGAATTAATCTTCATTTGTTACCCTTAGGACAACATATGCTAGACTTCCACTGTGTTATTAAACGTGCAATGGTTTTAGTTAGTGCACTTAGTCTTTAACAAAAACAAATTATTTCACCCTTTAGTTGCCTAGTTGTGTTGTTTTCCTTTAGGGTTCCTTGCAGGGCATTACATTTGGTGTCAAAGCCCAAGTTTCAACACTGGGTACTCTGGATTTGTATTGTGCCTTTCAGTTGACTTTTTTGCTTAGGTCTTAATGTTTGTGTTTCCCTTGTTTTTGATGAATACTAAGAGTGGGGGGTGAATTAGTATGCCAAAAATCTTTGTACTTAAACACTTAAATAGTCTGAAGACAAACTGGTAAAATAGTTTAACAGACAGACCGGTTATCACACATGCAAACCAAAATGCAAGTAAAGCATTCACCCACAAAAGCAATACAACCATAACACAAGATATTTGACGTGAAAACCCAAATGGGAAAAACCACGGTGAGATGGAACTCACAAGTCACTATCTGTAGAATAAAAACCAGACCGGTTAAGGTCTTACAATGTTCTTCACCAAAATAGATCCTGTTAGGAATCTCAATCTCTGTTAGGAGATAAGTCTGATTAAAGACTACCTTGTTAGAGGATTTTGGATTCACAAAAGTGAACCACCTTGTTAGAGGATTTTACAATAGGCTTTTGGGCCTACCCGGTTAAGGGCTACGGACTTATCAAAGATGTGAGTAATCAACAAGTGTTTGATCTATCTAATAGCACAAACTGCTTGGTTAGATCCAGTATAGCTCACTGCTAATGCATTCCAGCATTACTTCAGTCTTCTCTATCTCTCTCTCAGTTACAACTTGATCTTCTCAGATAAGATCACTCTTTCAACAACTCAACAATCACCTTAAACCCTAGCACAACATAAACCCTTTCAGCAACAACCTAAAACCCTAGACATGATGTCCTTTTAAAGGAATCTAGTTTCATGTCGGTCCAATAGGATTACATTACAATTTCCTAGGTTCAATGAATCTAGACATATTCAGTAACATGACACAAAAAGCACCGTCAGTGTATCGGCACCATCAAACAATCGGTGGATTGGTAACTCATCACAAAATGTCAGTTTATACAAAATACCAGTTGCCGGTTTGACAAAAATGAAGACTGGTAAGAATGTGTTATGTCGTTTTGCTTCCTCGTACTGCTTGAGATCTTTGAACCGCTTGGGGTCGACATGCTGCTTCAAACCGGGAAACACATTCTGCAAAATCGCCAATAGTCTAAAGACTAGAATACAACATACCGGTTGGAACAAATACCGATTGAGCTCTAGCTCATACATACAAAAGGGATCTCAATACAAGTGTGTGTCCATCAATGACAATCACAACATAAACATCAAAAGTGCCAACAGTTTTATCCTTGTCGTAGGTCTAAACCATTTTCTCTACAATGCTAGGTCATGGCTAGGAAAGCTAGGGGAGGATGCAGCGAAGATGAGAGAGCAGTATTTTTATTTATTTTAGGCTTCTAGGAGTAAGCTTAGTTTTGGGGGGGAGAATGTAGTACCCTTCCTCGTTTGAACTTATTAGACTCATATTTTATTATTGTTTGCTTTCAGTGGATACATTACCATGATGTGTTAATCAGATGTATATGACATTATTTCATGCTTTATCTGGATATAAGATGCGTAATTTATTTGCAGTATTTCAATACTTGTGATTTATGGCATTTTATGGATTATTGCTATGTACTGACATTTTACTTTACCTATGCAATGTGAAATTATATGTTGTGTGTTTGCGAGTGTATTGGATGCAAGGAGACGATTTTCCTTCACTCATTTCAGTGAGATGGGGAACGTCGTGATTCTCCTTCATCGATGTGTATGCCGTGTTTTTTATATTGTATATATGCATGTGTGGTTCGGTGATGCAGGATATTGTAGGTACAAGTACTGGGTAGGTACGGGGTATCATCTCCATCTGGCTTCACAAGTCTGAGCATGCCTTATATTTTTTGATGGAAGTGGAAGAGATATTAGTTGACCCTATTTTTACTCAGTTACACTCGTATGAGTGTCGTCAGTTGGTCGTCTTGTCAGTTAGTTCGGTCTTTGTATTTTGTTTAATTTGAGTGTTTAATTTGAGTGTTTATGCATTGAGATTATAAATTTAGTTAATTAAAGAAATTATTAAATTAAGCTCAATGGTAGTAGAAATATATTTTTAGTTTAAAAATAAATTAGATTAATTGTATTTATTATTTTCTAAAGTTTTAATTAAATAAATGAATAAAAGGATTAATTAGAATTAAAATATTGTTTTAATTCTTTATTTAGAAAATTAATTAATGTGCATGAGAAAAGAAAAGAAAGAATAATGTTTTTTAATTATTGCATGTGATAAATTTAGAAAATAAAATAAAAATTACTATTATTCTAAATTTAGGTTTTTTGAGAAAAAGCTATTGAACCTAGAATTTTAGTTTAAATAGGGGTTAGGTCTTTATTTTAGTTACACAGGAACAGGTAAAGAATTTAGGTGAAGAAATTTATTGGAAGTTATTGAAGGGATTAGGGCTCTTCTACAAATTTCTTCCAGTAAAGTTATACTAGGTTGGATGATTTCTTAGTTGTGGGTTTTTAGTAAATATTTCTATTTTTCTCTGATTGATGTGTGTGTGTAAAGTTATTTTTAAATACAAACCCTCTTCTGGTGAATTCGAATTTTGTTTTAAAATCCATCCTTGATGTGTATTTCTAATTTATGGGAAGTATGTAATTTTGAGAAAATTAAGAGAAATTATTATAGAAAACTTGTCAAGATTTTAGGATGCATGGAAATTGCAAGATTTGTGAGAAAGGGTATTTACCTCAGAAATGGTTTTAATTACCTTAAGAAAATAAATTTAATTACACATTAAATTTATTTGGGTTAGTTAAATTTTTTTTAAAAATATATGAAGAAGGATTAAATTCTGTGATAATGGAATTATTGTGAAAATATTGTTTTTATTATTTTACTTAAATTATGTGAAAATGGAATTATTGGAAAAATATTGTTTTTAATTATTACTATTAAAATTTTATCAAAAAAATAAATTTAAAAAAAATAAAAAAATTAAAATTAAAATTAAATAAAAATAAAGGGTAGGGCATACTACCTATGATAGCATCCGCTACCAATGGTAGTACATAGTATTGTCGATGGTAGCAGTGCTACCGGTGATAGCACCTACTACCTACGGTAGTACTAGCTACTGATGGTAGCAGTGATACCAGACAGCAGCAGTGCTACCGGACGGTAGTACTAGCTACCGGCGATAGCTTAGGCTATCGTGCTAAGGACTTTAAAACAAATTTTAAAGTGTTTTTAATTTTTTTAAAAATTAATTTACAACCCCTGTGCGTACTGCGGTATGACTGTTTCGAGTTTCATACCCAGGGGCTGGATAAATAAAATTTATTATGTATATATGTATATAAATAGATATATGTGTTTATATATATATATATGTATGTTTTTCTTATAGTAGTTATTATAATATTTTAAATGTTATTTTAAATATTATTTAATTACAGTTTGGAATGTTAATTTCTATAAATATATTGAAAATACATTAGGAGAATTATTTTTATTTTAAATATTTTTGGACAAATCACAAGATGGATGTTTTTGTATTCAGTAGTTGTATTTTCTTTTTATTGGAAAAATCTTTATTCGCAAATAATTTATGCTTTGGCTGTTTTAAGAAAAGATTGCTTGTATTAGGATCTTGTGTAAATGGTGTTTTCAGTCAAGCTTAAATTTCATTGGTATTCTAGTTGAATTGTCATTGTGTCCTATGCTATTATTTCTCCTAGACTAGGTGTTGTTCTATAACCTATTTGATATGAGCCATTGTGTGTTTTTGTCCAAATGGTCAATCTTGGGTTGGTATTTGTGTATCCTTCACTTTTGCTTGTCAGGATTGTTTATGGTTGTCTGTTTCGCCATAGAGTTCTCGTAGAGAGAAACATTTCCTGTTAGTGTCCTAGGAGAGAGAGTGGCTTTCGAGCTGGGGCCGTGCCCGAAGTGGATGATAGGATAACCTGTTGGAAGTTAGTTAAAAAGTGATAACCTAATAATTGATTAGGGGGTGGGTAGATTAAATATTAATTAAGATAAATGTACCTCGTGCATAGGTGAGTGCTTATACAGGGCTCATAATGTTACGAGAAGGCCTAGAATGGCAAACTTACCACCTTGTCTTCATGAAAGGATTGGTAGGGTCCGCATGAGACTTACTTGGAATTGAAGGCTCGGGAGAGGTTACCAGGAGAAACCCGAGGATGGGGGTCGGGACCTATGGAGGCTGTACCCTAGTAACCATCAAGCTATGCGATGACACTCTCTTCTTAGAGTCACTAGTGTTTTGTGAGTTGAGTCACATGGATGTTTGCAGAGTCTTGTAGTCCTTTCGTACTTGTCTTACTTTGCTTGCTTAAGGGTTTTCTACTATCTCCTAGCACGGTGGGGTGGTAGTGCCACTTCCCATCAGATGTTCTAGATTGTATCTTCAGGCGAGGAAAGGCTTCACTGGTGTTTCTTGGTTTGTGGTTTATGTACCAGCTCTTGTTCGAGATCATTGTTTAGTTGAGGCCTTGTGGTCATTGTATCAGACTTTTATGTAACCTTGATATTGTAACTTTGTAATCAGTGTCATTATTGGAAGCCATGTATTTATGGATATTGTAATATTATGTCAGTGAAATGAATTTTATTTCTTTGATCTTATGTTTAAATGGTTTATGGAAATTGGATACATTGGAATACTTTTATTTCTTTATTATGAAATTTGGATGTATGTGTAGCTTTAAACTTAAGCATTCAATTTATCTAGTTAAATGGATTAACCGTGGTGTTAATATAATCTATGAATTAATCTTCATTGGTTACCCTTAGGAAAACATATGTTAGACTTCTGCTGTGTTATTAAACGTGCAATGGTTTTAGTTAGTGCACTTAGTCTTTAACAAAAAAAAAATTATTTCACCCTTTAGTTGCCTAGTTGTGTTGTTTTCCTTTAGGGTTCCTGGTGGGGCATTACATCATTCATCAGCCTCATGAAAGTACTTGGTGCATTAGTCAATCCAAAAGGCATCACCAACAACTCATACAATCCTTCTTTTTTTTTGAATTTTGTCTTCCACTCATCTCCTTCTCTGATTCTAATATGCTGATATTCACTCTTCAAGTCTATCTTTGTAAAATATTTGGCTCCACTCAAATAGTCTATTATGTCATCCATCCTAGGCAATGGAAACTGGTATTTCACTGTGAGCTTGTTTATTGCTCTAGAATCAATACACATCCTCCATTCTCCATTATTCTTAGGTGCTAATACTACTGATAATGAACAAGGACTCAAACTTTCTCTGATCAAACCTTTCTTCAACAACTCCTACACTTGTCTAATCAACTCTTCATTTTATGTCGGTGTCATCCAATGTGTAGCTTTGTTAGGTAAACTACCTTTGGGAATCAGGTCCTTGCAATGAATGACACTTCTCATAGGTGGTAATCCATCAGACACATTATCTAAAATGATGTCTTCATACTCAGTTAGAAATTCTTTTATCTCTTCCAATTTTTTTTCTTCATGCTCTGGATTCTTAGTCTTCTTAGGAACTAAAGAAAAACACATATTCTTATGTCTCATTCCATCCACAAATTTCCTTCCATCCACCAAATAGATTCTATAATTCATACATACTTCATTCTCAAAAGGATCCTCCAAGGGAAACAAGGTTTGCTTCATCCCATTGGCCACAATAGTGTATGTATTCTTTCTCCCATCATGTATTGCATGTCTATCAAACTGCAAAGGTCTACCCAACAAAATGTGACAAATATCCATAGGAATAATATCACACAAGAATTTGGTGTAGGGGCACCTAATCAATGAGAAATTCATGGCTCTGAGGATGAAGACTAGGATCATAGTGGTTGTCTTAGTGTCTTGTGTTTTTTCAAGTTTCATGTATTCAATAAAGACCCCACCATGTAAACCCATGTCACTAATTAGGCAATTTGATAAGCCAATTAGGACAATATGGTCAATAGGGGTAGCAAAATGTTTTGTTTTGTTTTTGATAGGTTTTTGAGGATGTCTTAGGGGTTTTTGGCTGATCCAAGTGTGTGGATCCCAACCTTAGAGAGTTTGACAACTTTTTATGCAAAAATGCAACTTTTCAAAATGCAGTTGATGTAAGCCTCTCAACGGCTTCAACCTCTTCCAAATTTGGTTGGAAACCATTGGAGAGGTCTATATAACTTATGGACATGATTCCCAAGGGGAGTGATGTTGTTATTTTAAGTTGGAAGCAATAAGACACAAATAAGATTGATTTTTCCCAAAAATTCTAAGTGTGCAAAAGTTGTACGATCTTGTACGGAGTGAATTGAGTCACACCATTCATGTAATATATGGAGGAATGAATTATCTTTTATTTGGTGGCATTATAAGGCTTTAATTGTTTTGTTATAGTGAGAACCCTCCATTTTTCTGACTGTAGCTCAGAAAGTAAAGGTTTGGCTAGGGTTTTAGCCAAAAATGGCCATATCTTGTACTCTAGTCAACTAGAAGTTCTTTCCTTTGGTGGAATGAAATATTGGACAATGTGAATTAATATTTCCATGGGTTTTCACAAGGGAGATTTTGTTGTGAGGAGAAAAAAGAAAAAATAGGTAGGCATCTCTATGTGACTACCTTAAGCAAATTTAGGATAGTCATCATAAAATCTGATAGCAGTGGATTCCATGTATGCAACCTTGAATTAGAGGTTATTCACCATTCCACACATGCTCATAAAGTTGATTTTGTAGTTGGGATACCAAGAATTGGTGTTTCTTTGTAAATTAGGCTTAATCACCCTAATTAGGTCTCTAGGCTTTTAAGGGGTTCAGACCCTTAGGTTGCAGATCTTGCCAACCCATTTTGGGGATGAGTGTAACTCCCAAAGTGGTATCTAGAATGGTGAGTATTTTTTAAAGTTTATGGAATATTTTGGAGTTAAGGTCAATTCTCTAGCTAAATAGGGCTACTAGCCTAGGGGGTAGGTTTCCAAAGGAGGTATAAAGATTTTAAGACAAAACCCTAAACCAATTCTTGGAATAGTCCTTAGTAGTCATGAATGGACCAATTCCAAAGCCCCTAAGAGCAGGAGTCACCGGTGAGGCATGTTAGAGGAGTTGAGGCCATTTACTCATCTTGAGTAGGTATTAGGCTTAGTAGTGGAGAGTAATTCAAAACCTTAAGATGTGGAGTCCTTCCTCGTAGGGCTATTTTTGTCATTTGAAGGGTTAGACCCAAACCTTTTGGAATTGTCCTTAGGTGTAAGGAGGCCTCTACATCAAGTGGTATCAAATCATAGGAGTGTACTTTGGTCCAAAGAAGAAGAGAAGATGTCAGAAGAAGAGGGATCCCAAGATATCCCATCAAGGATAACCAATGCTGAGTTGGTTGTCTTGGTAAAGAAGCAGATGGTAGAGAGCAAAGAAGTCAAGCCAGAGAATTAGGCCTTGAGAAATGAAATGGACCAGTTGAAGGGAAAAGTGGAGAGGGGAGAGAGAGACTCTAGAGGAGATGAAGAAGGGGATGAAGAGGAAATCCCTAGGAAGGAATAACTAGAGGTTCCTACAAACTAGATACCCCTTATGAGTGTCCTCAAGTCCATGGAAAGAAGAACAATGGATGTGAAGGTCGATCTACTAGTGTTTGCAAGAAAGATGGAACCTGATATAGTGATGGAGTGGACAGACTCTTTAGATAATTTTTTTGAGTGAAGACATACCAGAGCACCAAAGGGTGAAGATGGCCCAATTCAAAATGAAAGGTGTTGCACTAACTTGGTGGACTTTCATCCAAGATGAGGGTCAAAGAGGGAAAGAGAAAAGTGGCTACTTGGAAGAAGATGATGGCTTTGGTGAAGGAAGCCTATGTTCCAGTGGACTATAATGTCTAATTGCATAAGAGAAGACAAAATTTAAATTAGAAGGAGATGGACGTGAGTTCCTATACAAAGGAGTTCATGAAGTTGTGTGTGAAGACTAAGGTAAAGGAGAGTGAAGATGAGAGGGTGGTGAGATATCTCAATGGATTGAGATTTTCCATCCAAGATGATTTGAACCTCCATACCCCACAGGCAGTCCAAAAATGCTTTCAATTGGCACTCAAGATGGAGGAGAAACTAAAGTGAAGATAAGAAAAAAATAGCAGAGGAAAAGAGAGACAACAAAGAGGGGGAAGAGGCCCTTTCAGAGGTAGAGGAAATGGTTTTGGATACCAAGGTGAGTCTAGCCAAGAAGGCACCAGAGGAGAGAGCAATTACAACCAATGAGGAGGCTATAATCAAAGAGGGAGCTTTAGGGGAAGAAGACCATCCTCTAGAGGAAGATCCTAGGGTAGAGGACCTCCTAGATCCTATAACTACAACCAAGAGGGGCACATGGCCAATAGGTGTCCGAAGAAGGCTACCAGCGAGCTAGGAGAAAGGAGGAGCAATTTGGTGCAAGAATCTGATTGCCAAAGTGTGGCAAGTGCAAACACCTATTAAAGTGTTAATGCTCCTGATAACTATGGCTACCCTAAAAGAGGAGAAGCTCTGATGATGAGGAGAGAAGTAACCACCATGAAGGTACCTAACAAGGGCCCCCCACAAAGGAAGTCTCTTTTCAAAACTACCTGCAAGGTAGGAGGAAAGGTATGCAAGGTCTTGATAGAATTCAGGTCTACTAAAAATTTTGTGTCACTTGAAATGGTGGAGAAGCTTAAGTTGAGAAGGTTGCCACATCCTTACCCCTATAGGGTCTCATGGCTCACCCAAGGTCAACAAGCAATGGTAGAAGATAAGGCTTGAGTAGAATTTCAGGTTGGATCATATAAGGACATATTTCTATTTGATATAGCCAAGATGGATGCATGTCATCTCTTATTTGGGAGACCATGGTAGTTTGATTTGAAGAATTATCATGATGGGGTTAGAAACACCTATTCAATCACCAAGGATGGTAAGGTGATAGAGCTTTTACCCCTGATGGAGACTGAGATAGAACAAAAGGGAAAGGATGCCAAAGTCTTGTTGGTAGAAGGCAAGCAGTTCATGAAGGAGATTACAAAGAAGGATGCAGATTGCTATGCCCTCATTCCTAAGTCCAAGATGAAAAAGAAGGAGCAATTTTTAGAGAGGAAAGAATAAGGACAAAGGCATATAGACCCTATGATTAGATAGTTTCTTGACAAATACAAAGGCATCATCTCTAATGGAATGCTAAGATCCCTGCCACTGGTGAGAGACATCAGTCATTACATAAATCTGATCCCTAAATCTACCTTACCAAATAAAGTAGCATACAAGCTTACCCTAGACCAGAATGTAGAGATGGCAAGACAAATTGAGGAGTTGTTTGTATCAGGGCTAATTGGAAAAAGTTTAAGCCCATGTGCAGTACATGTTGTCCTTGCACCCAATAAAGAAGGCACTTGGAGGCTATGCACAGACTCAAGGGCCATCAACAAGATAACTATAAGGTATAGGTTCTCAATCCCCAGGATAGAGGATTTACTTGATTGCTTGGGGAGTGCTAAATATTTCACCAAAATGGATCTAAAAAGTGGATACCATTAGATTAGAATAAGGCCAGGGGATGAATGGAAAATAACTTGTAAAACCAATGAGGGGTTGTATAATTGGAAGGTCATTCCATTTGGGTTGTCCAACACCCCTAGTACCTTTATGAGGTTGATGAATGAGGTCTTGGTGGAGTTCATAGGCAAATTTGTGATAGTATACCTTGATGATATCTTGATCTTTAACCACTCAAGGGAAGAGCACCTCAAACATATAGATATGGTCCTCAAAAGGTTACATGAAGAAAAACTAATGATAAATCTCGATAAGTGTTTGTTCATGCAGGAGAAGATCATCTACTTGGGCTTTGTAATCTCACAAGGTGAGTTGAAAATGGACCAGGAGAAGGTGAGTGCCATATTGTCTTGGCCTACACCTAAAATTATGAATGATGTCTAGAGTTTCCATGGTTTAGCAACTTTTTATAGGAAGTTTATAAGGGGATTTAGTCATGTTTGTGCACCAATGCTTGACACCATAAAAGGAGGACAAAAGTTCAGGTTTAGTTGGACCAAGGAGGTAGATGATTCATTTGAGACCTTGAAGAAGAAAGTTACAGAACAACCAGTCCTTGCCCTACCAGTCTTCAACAAGATATTTTAGGTAGAATGTGATGCAAGCCACATGGCTATTGGGGTAGTGCTCAGTTAGGAGGGAAGGCCAATTGCCCTTTTTAGTGAAAAACTAAATGATTCCAAGAGGAGATACTCATCCTATGACTTGGAGATGTATACTTTGGTTCAGTCTTTGAAGAAATGGAGGTACTATTTATTGCATAAGGAGTTCATACTTTTTACATATAACCAGGCACTCAGTTTCATAAATAGTTAAGAGAAGTTAAATCACTAGCACATGAAGCGAGTAGAAACCCTACAAGCCTCCACCTTCACCCTCAAGCACAAGAAGGGGGTCAAGAACAAAGTTGTAGATGCCTTGAGCAGGAGAGGCTTAAGTGTCAGTCAAATCAAGATGGAAAGTGTTGGTATTGGTTCCTTGAATAGTATGTATGATGTTGATGAAGACTTTGGAGAGATCTACAAGGTATGTGAAACTTTTGGTGAGAGGTATCATGTTGAGTTTTCTAAATTTTTGATACAAGATGGATTGTTATTCAATGGTGGATAGTTATGTATTCCTAAGTGTTCTATGAGGTTGAATATCATTAGGGAGAAGCATTGTGGAGCAATGGTAGGTCATTTTGGCCTTGACAAGATCCTAGACCTTGTGAAAAGACACTATTGGCCTAAGTTGTAGGCAGATGTAAGGAAGTTTGTGGAAACATGTGTAATTTGTTAGAAAGCCAAGGGAAAATCCACCAATGCAGGCTTGTACCAACCCTTACCCATTCCTTCTAGGCCATGGGAGAGAGTAAGCATGTATTTTGTATTGGGTCTTCCTAGGACAAGGAGGCAATTTGACAGTGTCTTTGTAGTGGTGGACAGATTTAGTAAAATGGCTCATTTATTGCCTTGTAGAACCTCTTGTGATGCCTCATATGTTGCAGAATTATTTTTCAAAGAAATAGTCTGGATACACGGGTTGCCACTAAACATAGTTTCAGATAGGGATGTGAAGTTCATAGGTCATTTTTGGAGGACTCTTTGGAAGAAGTTGGTGACTAAACTAGCTTTCTCATCAACCTACCATCCCCAAATAGATAGGTAAACTAAAGTTGTCAATAGGTCCTTGGGGAACCTATTAAGATGTTAGACAAGGCAACATGGATATATATTGGGATAATATACTATCATAGAAAAATTTCTCATACAATGACACCATAAATATAAGCACCGAGAAATCTCCTTTCCAAATTGTGTATGGCATCCACCCAAGGGGTGTATTGGAGTTGAGGAATTTTTCCAAGGAAGAGCCCATTAGTGCAAATGGTGAAGCTTTTGCATCAGCCATCAAGGAGGTACATGACCAAGTGAAGTCTCATCTCCAACAATCTACAGTGAAGTACAAGGCTTATACTGATAAGAAAAAAGAGGGATGTGTAGTTTAGTGTTGGGGAATTGGTATGGGTACATTGGAAGAAGGAGAGACTCCCAAAAGGTAAGCACACCAAGCTCATGTAGAGGAAGATTGGACCATGTCAGATTTTGAAGAAATGTGCATAGAATGCCTATGAAGTCCAACTTCCTCCTAATCTTGGATTGTCACCCATTTTCAATGTGTGTGATCTTACACTTTTCAAAGGTGATAGTAATGGAGTGGAGGAAGCATTGTAGGTTGCACCAGACAATGATATTCCAAGGCATGATTCACAAAAGTTGAGCAAGATTATAGACACTAGAATCATAAAGAGGACAAGGAACAAGGAGTACATTAAGTATTTAGTGTCTTGGCAGGACAAACTAGACTCTAAAGTAGTTGGGATGATAGATAAACAAATTTCCAACCATGGTGCAAACCTCCAAACTCCAATCTCAAGTGGGCTTGAGATCTCTTCTTCCAAGGAGTATGGTGTAGGGGCACCTCCTAAATAATAAAATCATGGCTCTGAGGATGAAAACTAGGATCATAGTGGTTGTCTGAGTGTCTTGGGTTTATGCAAGTTTCATGTATTCAATAAAGACCCCACCATGTAAACCCATGTCACTAATTAGGCAATTTGATAAGCCAATTAGGACAATATGGTCAATAGGGGTAGTAGAATGTTTGGTTTTGTGTTTGATAGGTTTTTAGGATGTTATAGGGGTGTTTAGTTGATCCAAGTGTGTGGATCCCAATCTTAGAGAGTTTGACAACTTTTAATGCAAAAATGCAACTTTTGAGTGCAAAAGTGCAACTTTTCAAAATGCAATTGATGTAAGCCTCTCAATAGCTCCAACCTCTTCCAAATTTAGTTGGAAACCATTGGAGAGGTCTATATACCTTGTGGAAATGATTCCCAAGGGGAGTGATGTTGTGATTTGAAGTTGGAAGCAATAAGACACAAATAAGATTGAGTTTTCCCAGAAATTCTGAGTTTGCAGAAGTTGTACAATCTCGTACAGAGTGAATTGAGTCACACCATTCATGGAGTAGATGGAGGAATGAATTATATTTTAATTGGTGGTGGTCTAAGGCTTTCATTATTTCTTTATAGTGACAACCCTCCATTTTTCTGATTGTAGCCCAGAAAGTAAGGGTTTGGCTAGGGTTTTAGCAAAAAATGGCCATATCTCGCACTTTAGTCACCTAGAAGTTCTTTCCTTTGGTGGAATGCAAGATTGGCCAGTGTACATTAATATTTCCATGGGTTTTTGTAGGGGAGACTTGGTTGTGAGGAGAAAAAAGAAAACCTAGGTGTGGATTCTAGGCATGCAACCTAGGAATTATAGGTTATTCACCATTCCCCACATGCTCATAAAGTTTATTTTGCAGTTGGGATATCAGTAATGGGGGCTGCTTTGTAAATTAGGCCTAATAGTCCTAATTAGGTCTCTAGGCTTCTAAGGGGTTCAGACCCTTAGGTTGCAGATCTTGCCAACCCATTTTGGGGATGAGTGTAAATCCCAAAAGAGTATTTGGAATGGTGGTTATTTTATCAGAGTGTGTGGAATATTTTGGAGTTAAGGTCAATTCTCTCACTAAATAGGGCTACTAGCCTAGGGGGTAGATATCCAAAGGAGGTATAAGGATTTGAAGACAAAACCCTAAACCAATACTTGGAACAGTCCTTAGTAGTCATGAATGGACCAATTCCAAAGCCCCTAAGAGCAGGAGTCATCAGTGAGGCATGTTAGAGGAGTTGAGGCTATTTACTCATCTTGAGTAGGTGTTAGGCTTGAGTAGTGGAGAATAATTCAAAACCTTAATATGTGGAGTCCTTCCTTGTAGGGTCATTTTTATCATTTGAAGGGTTAGACTGTAACCTTTTGGACTTGTCCTTATGTCTAAGGAGGCCTTTGCATCAGAATTCATCATTATAATTTCCAATTTTTAATTTCACCAAACATTGCTCACTTACCAACAACTTATGTTCATCCCGAATCCATGCTATCTGATAAGGCTTAGGGTGCTTCAATATTTCCAAATTCAACTTATTCACCATCTCTTCTAAAATAATATTATCTTAACTACCACTATCAGTAACAACTTTAAAACACTTACCAAATACCTTACATCTATTGGCATATGTGCAGAGTGTGATGACATGATGATATTGTATGTTGTCATTGATGTCAATATGATGAAGAGTAAACCGGTATATTGAAGTAAGCAACTTGCAAGAGAAACAATATGATGTTTTGAACCAGTAAATGTGAAAAAGTGAAGCGGTATGTTGGAATGTGAACCGGTATATGTGAAAAAGTGAAGCGGTATGTTTGTCCAAGTGAGCCGGTATGTGGAATATTTTGTATCAAGGTTTCATATGGTTGGTAGTCTTAGTTTTAGGGTTTCTAGTTGAAGTGTTCTATGCTTGTGTGATTCAACTGATGACATCATGTGATGAGTTAGAATTGCAATGAAGAACAGATTATGTTGCCATGTCAGCCTTATGCACATGAAGGATCTTGCATGAAGGAGATTGATCCTATCTACCTTGGGAATGTGTGAAGACTATAAATGGTGGAGAATGTGTGATGGGTTATCAACCTCCTAGAAGTGGTGAAGATTAAACAATGGAGAATGTCTTGAGATCTATTCAAGACTCTTGTAATCAATGTAATATGTTCAACGGTTAGGATCGAACCAACTAAATTGCTTAACCTAAATGTTTAGGGTTTAGGGTTTATGCTACCAACCTATCTGTTTCTTATAAGGTCGATATTGTTTTTCATGTTGAGGTTGTTGGCAAATGTTGTGAGTGTACCTAAGTGCAGTGATACATGATTCTTGCTAGACTAGATAAGAGAATAGATAATTGTAGAGTGTGATTGCAGAAGGAAGGAACTAAAGTGGATCTGCATTAGCATTGAAGTGTTGTTACTAGATTGTTGTAATACATGTTGATCTCTAACCATTTCAACAGTTGGAAAATCCCTTAACAAGGTAGCTTTAACTGGCTTGCTGTAAATCCTTTAACAGGGTGAGTCAAAATCATTGAGTTCTTAAAATCCTCTAACAAGGTAACCTTTAACAGGGTTTAACCCTTAACCGGGTATTTTAGCCATCCCTTAATTGGGTGATCCCTAGCAGGATTGGTTCCTAACAGAACCTATTCTAAAGTTCTTAACCAGACTAGGCTCCTAACAAAGCGGACTTCAAAAGGGTTCAAAGAATAGCTTGTGGGTATTCATCCCCACTTTGGTTTTTTCAGTTGGGTTTCCACATGCAAAATATGTGTGTTATGTGTGATGCTTTTCATGTGATGCCTTGTTATTCTTTGTCAAGCAGTAAAGCATGTTGAACCAGTAAGTCTTTACATTTTTGTTGAAGTATTACTAAGTGTATGTATATGGGTGAAGTGGAAATAAGATGTTAGATTGTGTGGAAAGCTGAGTTACTAGTTTATGTCTTTCACTATGTCTAACGGTTAGTAATCTAGTTTAGATTGGTGTTATTGCTTGCCAGTCAAGTGTAGTGCTCTCAGTCAAACCGGTTCAAGGAAAAGTGTTTTTCTCAGTACTAATTCACCCCCCCTCTCAATACTAGTTTGGTTCTAGCTGGTCATTATTGATTCATCAATTGGTATTAGAGCATCCTCCAGGTCCTTTGTGTTGTAAGCTTAATTGCTTGAGGTAAAGATCCTACTCTAATGATGAAGAGGGAAGGTCCAGAGTTCAACAGAGATGACTTTAAAATATGGAAGGACAGAATGAAGATATACATCAGAAGCATGGGTGCTCAACATTGGAGCTATGTTGAGAATGCTTATATTATCCCTAACGGTACTCTCATCGATGATCAAAAGAGAGAGATTCAGGAGAATGGGCAAGTCATGGAAGCCTTAATCAGTAGTTTATTTGACATTTAGTTTATTAATGTTTAGGATAAAGAGAATTCCAAAGAAGTATGGGATGGACTTGATAATATCTATGGCGGTGATGATCATGTGAAACAAGCCAAGGAAGAAATCCTTAGGGGAAAGTTTGAAGACATGCGGATGGTTGAAGGAGAGACCATTCAATAATATGGAATAAGAATCAAAACTATTGTTGGAGATATCAAGAGTGCAGGTGGCAAAATGCAAGATTCCACTGTTGTTGGCAAAGTTTTGAGATCCTTATTATTGGTCTATGCAATAAGGGTTGCTGCTATTTAGGAGTTGAGGTTTGTAGACAAAACAAAGGTATCCCTGGACTCCATCATTGCAAAGTTAACAACTTATGAGCTAAATAATTATGATGGCAGTATTCAGAAGATTGAATCAGCCTTTAGAGCATCTATTGCACCATCTAGAAAGGGAAAAGAAGCTAGTACTAGTGGTGAATCAAGACAAAGTAGAGAAATGTATGATGAGGAGATCATGATGGAATTTGAAGCTCTTCTTGCCAAGAGACTTCCCAAGGGAACTAGTAAATATAGAGGTAAGCTTCCTTTGAAATACTTTTCTTGTAACCAGATAGGACACATTGTTGTAAACTACCCTAATGGTGACAACAAGGGCAAACCGAAGAGGCTCAAGAAGTTCAAAGGAGGAAACTAGAGAAACTATTTTGTAGAAGTTGATGAAGGTGTCACTGATGAGGAATCAGAAGATGAAGAAAATGAAGATATTGTGTTTGTAGCAGTCAAGGAATATGGGCTCTTGTCTCCCACTTTGATAATTCCAATGAGTGGATTATTGACAGTGGTTGTTCTCACCATATGACTGGTGACTAGAGTAAGAGTATGATGGTGGTGTGGTTCATTCTGGTAATGATGCACCATGTATGGTAAAAGGAAGAGCGTCCATCTCTCTGAATGGAAGAAGCAATGCTGACAATGTGTATTGGGTAGAAGGTCTCAGACACAACCTTTTGAGTATTGCTCAACTGAATGATAATGGACTCACTCTGAAATTCAAAAATGGAGTGTGCAAAATCAAAGGAAAGAATGGTGAACTGATGGCTATCGGTATGTAGACCAAAGGTAACCTATTTCAGCTAATTGCCAATGTCAGTACATGTCTAATGGCTAAGTTTGAGGATAGCTCAATATGGTATAGGAGACTTTGCCATGTAAACTTTGATAATATTATGAAGGCCAGTAAGATCATGGCAGTTAGAGGATTGCCTATGCTGAGCAAACTGGATAATCCTTTGTGTAGAGAGTGTTAACTGGGTAAAATGTCTTCCTCAACCTTCAAAGGTAAACCTTTCACTGTAGACAATTTGCTTGATCTTGTGTATACTAATTTGTGTGGTCCTATGAAAACTAGGACTATGTGGGGAGATAGTTATTTTATGATTCTTACTGATGATTACTAAAGAATGATGTGGGTCACATTCTTGAAGGACAAATCTGAAGCTTTTGGAAAGTTCAAAGCCTTCAAAGCACTGGTTGAAAAAGAAATCAGTAAGAGGACTAAGTTCTTAAGAACTGATCAAGGAGGAGAATTCACTTCCACTGAATTCAACAAATATTATGAAGAGAATGGCATCAAGAGGCATCTGTCTACCCCCCAGACTCTATAGCAGAATGGCCTAGTAGAAAGGAACAACCAAACTATGGTTGAAGTAGCTAGAACTATGTTGATCCAAGGGAAGGCTGCTCACACCTTTTGGAGAGAAGTGGTGAGCATTGTAGTCTACACAATGAAATAGGTACTCATGAAAAAGGGTAAGGATAAAACACCTTATGAGTATTGGACCGGTAAGACACCAATGGTAAGCTACTTCAAAGTGTTTGGTAGTAAATGTTATATCAAGAGGAGTGAACATCAGAGCAAGTTTGATGCTAAATGTGATGAGGGAATATTCCTAGGGTATTCCACAAAGAGAAAAGATCTCAAATGTTTCAACAATAGGAATCAGAGAATTGTTAAAAGCAGCAATATTAGAATTGATGAAAACTCTAAGAAATACGAGGAAACCGATAGTGAGCAAGTAGGAGATGAACCAGTAGTAACCTTTTGGGAACTGGTTACAAATTATCCTAGCACTAGTAACAGTGCTCCTACACCAGTAGATGCTAATGTTGATGAAGATGAGGATGAAGAAGAAAAGAAAGAAGAAACAACCAAGATCATTCCTAGGTATATAAAGCTTAATCATGATCCAAAGTAGATCATAGGAGACAAGGATGCATGAATCCTTAAAAGAAGAAAGGTCAGAGAAAAATCTTGCATGATCTCTAAATTTGAGCCTAAAACATTTAGAGAGGCAAAAAAAGATGAAGACTGGATCAAGGCAATGGAAGAGGAACTTGACTAGATAGAAAAGAATGGTACATGGTCTTTGGTACCCAGACCAGAGCATACAAATGTCATTGGCACCAAATGGGTTTTCAGAAATAAGCTGAATGAAGATGGCTCAGTGGTTAGAAACAAAGCCAGATTGGTGTGTAAAGGATATGCCCAAGAAGAAGGAGAAGACTATGGAGAAACCTTTGCTCCAATAGCCAGATTGGAAGGAGTTTTTATGCTTCTTGCATATGCATCATTCAAGGGATTCAAAGTATATCAAATGGATGTAAAGTTTGCATTCCTGAATGGAATACTAGAAGAGGAGGTGTATATAGAGCAACCAGATGGGTTTGCCCTATCAGAAGATAGTGACATGGTGTGTAGGCTACATAAGGCCTTGTATGGACTAAAGCAGGCACCTAGAGCATGGTATGAATGCTTGCACTCCCATCTTGTGAAGATTAGATTTGAGAGAACAAGTGAAGATAGTAATATCTACCTGAAGTCAGAAGAAGATCAGATTTTGATCTGTGAGGTATTTGTTGATGACATAATCTTTGGAGGAGATGACAAGATGAGTCATGATTTTGCAAATGAGATGAAAAAGGAGTTTGAGATGTCACTTATAGGGGAGATTGAGTTCTTCATTGGACTACATATTCAAAAAATGAAAGATGGAATCTTTACCACTCAGTCCAAATATGTCAAAGAGGTGTTGAAGACATTTGGCATGGAAGATAGCAAACCGGTTGGTACACCGATGGTAACCAGTTGTAAATTATCAAAAGAGGATGACTCAGGGTTGGTAAATGAGAAGGAATACCGATCAATGATTGGTAAATTGAACTATGTAGTACATAGCAAACTAGATATTGCACATGCAGTGGGCATTACTGCACGGTTCCAGAAAAGTCCAAGAGAATCCCACTTGGTAGTAGTCAAGCGGATTCTAAGATATCTAAAGGGAACTATTGACTATGGATTATGGTATCCATATAGTAATGACTTCAACCTCAAAGTGTTTACATATGTCGATTGGCTAGTAATGTGGATGACCAGAAGAGCACAACCGGTGGTGCATTCTTTCTTGGTGGTAGACTAGTCTCATGGATGAGTAAGAAGCAGAGTTGTATCTCTCAGTCTACAGTAGAAGCAAAGTATGTTGCAGTATTTATGAACTGCACTCAGACAATTTGGATGAAGCATGTATTAAATGGCTTCAAATTTCCTATATCTAAACCGGTAAGTATATTTTGTGACAACACAAGTGTGATCAACATCTCCAAGAATCCAGTTTTACATTCTAGAACCAAGCACTTTGAGCTTAAGTATCATTTCTTAAGGGAAAAAGTTCAGAACAAAGAAGTTGTACTGGAACATGTTTCCAGTAAGGAGTAGTTAGCAGACATATTCACCAAGACTCTACCAAAGGCTACCTTTACCTATTTGAGAGGTGAATTAGGGGTGTTTCCCCTTCAAGAGGTGAACTAAAGGTGTGTGCTCCACATCAGTCTAGACTTACATTGATATATCTTTTTTAGGATTGGTGTGATGAAGGATGCTACTCCTTAGGGGGAGCATCATAGTAGAGCATAGATGTATTTGCCTTCACTTTGGCCTTATTGTCAAAGGGGGAGAAGATGTGAAGCAGAAAAGATATCTGCAGCATTGGGGGAGAACATGTAAAGCGAAGAGATATCTTTGTATATTGCCATCAATGCCAAAGGGGGAGATTGTTGGCATATGTGCAGAGTATGATGACATGATGATATTGTATGTTGCCATTGATGTCAATATGTTGAAGAGTAAACTGGTATATTGAAGTAAGCAACCTGAAAGAGAACCGATATGATGTTGTGAACTGGTATATGTGAAAAAGTGAAGTGGTATGTTTGTCCAAGTGAACTGGTATGTTGGAATGTGAACCGGTATATGTGAAAAAGTGAAGCGGTATGTTTGTCCAAGTGAACCGGTATGTGGAATGTTTTGTATCAAGGTTTAATATTGTATGACTATCGATTGGTAGTCTTAGCTTTAGGTTTTCTGGTTGAAGTGTTCTATGCCTATGTGATTCAACCGATGACATCATGTGAAGAGTTGGCATTGCAATGAAGAACAAATTATGTTTCCATGTCAGCCTTGTGCACGTGAAGGATCTTGCATGAAGGAGATTGATCCTATCTACCTCGAGAATTTGTGAAGACTCTGTAAATGGTGGAGAATGCGTGATGGGTTATCAGCCTCCTAGAAGTGGTAAAGAATGAATGATGGAGAACATCTTGAGATCTATTCAAGACTGTTGTAATCAATGCAATATGTTCAATGGTTAGGATCGAATCGACTGAATTGCTTAACCTAAATTTTTAGGGTTCAAGGTTTATGCTGCCGACCTGTCTTTTTCCTATAAGGTCGATGTTGTTTTTCATGTTGAGTTTGTTGTAAAATGTTGTGAGTGTATCTAAGTGTATAGATACGTGATTCTTGCCAGACCAGATAAGAGAATAGATACCTGTAGAGTGTGATTGCAGAAGGAAGGAACTAAAGTAGGTTTGCATTGGCATTAAAGTGTTGTTAACAGATTATTGCAATACCCATTGACCTCTAACCCCTTCAATGGTTGGAAAATCCCTTAACAGGGTAGCTTTAACCGGCTTGCTGTATATCCTTTAACAAGGTGACTCAAAATAATTGAGTTCTTAAAATCCTCTAACAAGGTAACCTTTAACAGGGTTTAACCCTTAACTAGGTATTTTAGCCATCCCTTAACTAGGTGATCCCTAGTAGGATTGGTTCCTAACAGAACCTATTGTAAAGTCTTTAACCAGACTAGGCTCCTAACATAGCAAACTTCAAAAGGGTTCAAAGAATAGCTTGTGGGTATTCATCCCCACCGTGGTTTTTCCAGTTGGGTTTCCACGTGAAAAATATGTGTGTTATGTGTGATGCTTTTCATGTGATGCCTTGTTATTCTCTGTCAAGCGGTAAAGCATGTTGAACCAGTAAGTCTTTACGTTTCTGTTGAAGTATTACTAAGTGTATGCATATGGGTGAAGTGGAAATAAGATGTTAGATTGTGTGGAAAGATGAGTTACCGATTTATGTCTTTCACTGTGTCTAACCGGTAGTAATCTAGTTTAGATCGATGTTATTTCTTGCCAGTCAAGTGCAGTGTTCTTAGTCAAACCGGTTCAAGGAAGAGTGTTTTTCTCAGTAGTGATTCACCCCCCCTCTCAGTACTGGTTTGGTACTAACTGTTCATCATTGATTCATCAACATCTAGTCTTGAACAAATTCTTCCTCTACAAGGGCTCTTCATCTCCTTCGGTAAGACACAAAGCTCTCCTCATCATCAACAATTCTCCATCTTTTGGTTTATTAACTAATCTAGTGGGGTTTTCTTCCACCACTTTTGTTCTTCTAGTATTCTTTGTCTTCTTACATTTGAAACAACAATGTCCTTCTCCTCCATATTTATAGCAAGTTCCTCTAAACACTCTCTTGTATTTTCTTCTATCATCTTTTCTAAAATTCTCATTCTGGTAGCCATCTGGTTCTCTCCTCTGGTAGAAATTTCTATCATCCTTCCTGTATGAATTACCTTCTTTTCTCACTTCCTTGTTCTTGTTCTGATCCTTACAAGTTCCTCTACCTCAGGTACATCCTCTTCCTCCTTGAAATCTTCCTCTAGAAAACCTTCCACTTCTACCTCTCTGCCTCTGCTCATGTCTTTTATTCAATTTTTATGCTACTTTTAGGGCATACTGATAAGCTTCTTCAACACTCTGTAATTTGATCAAACCAAGTTCATCTTATATAGATATCTGCAATCCATTCAAATATCTTGCAGCTTGTTCAACTTCATCATTAAGATGTCTAGATTTGATATTCAACTTGTAAAATGCTTTGGTGTACTCCATCACACTAGATTCCTTCTGCCTGAAATTCTGCAACTTCTGGGATAGATTCACTTAATAATCAGGTGGCATAAATTTTTATTTCAATTTAACAACCGTCTGATCCCATGTCTTGATCTTCTCTTTACCTCTTCTCTATCTATCAACATGTAAATCCTCCCACCAAAGAGATGCATAACCTTTCAACTGGGTACAAACATATTTCACCTTTCTTTCTTCTACAATGTTCTCAAAATCAAAATATTTATCCATCTCCAATATCCAATCTATCAATTCATCTGAATCCAACTTTCCATCATATTCTAATGGGGTAAAATGAGGTTTAGTATTTTCCCTACTCAAAACCCTAAAAAACCTCTCTTCATTTAGATCAATTGCCAGTGGGTTTACTTGTTTTGTCACGGTGAAGATCTTCACTCACATCTTTAATGTGTCGACTTCTTCTCTAGGCTATCTCAATGGCTTCCAACCAGGATGCAATTCCACATAATATTTCCATTATAGCTTGGTCTACATTCCCACGTGCTTCACCATTTGTATTTCCTCTTCATGCCATCTTCACGTGAGTACTCTACAGCTGTAGGGTAGATCCACAGTCTTCCACCCTACAACAAAATTTCTCAGGACAATGCAATCTCTAGAATGAAATCTTGCTCTAATACCACTTGCTGCAGTCACTGGTTGGGAGGGACCTCAAAGAGATCAATCTGGACCAATCAGCAAGAGTAAACACAATGGAAACATAAGGATATGATGGAGCCAATGCAGAACTGAATGAATTATATCATAAAAACTATTTACAATCAATTGGTAACAATCGGGTTACAAAAACTAGGTCACTCACATGCTAAAACATGCTTAATTACAAAAGAGGTCACAACTAGGACCTCAAATCTTAAGATAGATCATCTATGTTATATATCTTAATTTATCTCTACTTATCTACATTCTAATGCTCAATTACAATGATTTATACTATCCAAGGGATCCGATTGGCCCAAAAAGGGATCACATACCGAAGAACAAGACCAAATGTGTAAAAACAACAAGGCTATCCTCCACCCAAGATATTCCTCCAAAAAATTTAAAGGATGAAGTATAGATAAAAGGGAAGGTTGACCACATGCCAAGGAATATCAGAATTAATACTCAAGGCTCTACAATCTATAGAAGGGCTCTAGTAGATTACACCAAGAAACCAATACCAAAAAACTGTCTCAGAACCAATAGTGATAACTTGTTGAAAAATTATCCAAATGATCCATAGTATAGGAATAAGGTAGATGATCAAGTCCTCAAGCAAAATCCAACTCCTCAAGATCTAGTGAGCCAATTCTAGAAAATGCAGAATGAAATGTTGAAACTGCAAAACAAAAGGAAAACAAAAAAAGGAAATATTTTTGGTTGATGCAAGATTGCCAAGAACTAGGGATGCTCCTGCATCAAATTCCTTCCTCTTGTCTATTACAAGCTAGGGTTTCCATTGCACCAAAAGATCAATCTATCAATGCCTGGTACAACCACTAGACTTATAGAATCCATACAAGGTTGTTAAACCATGTCATGAATCCCCGTGAGGGACACTGGCCCACTGCCAATAATCCCCCTCCCAATGTCACTTGTCATGGCCTGCATGATTCGAACCTATGACCAAGCTCTGATACCACTTGTTACAAGCTAGGGTTATCATTGCACCAAAAGATCAACCTATCGATTCTCGATACAACCACTAGACTTATAGAATCCACAGGAGGCTGTTAAACCATGTTGTGGATCCCCGCAAGGGATGCTGGCCCACTGCCAACATTGTCTCTTGAAGTTCTCACTTGATCCTTCAATTCATTAATGAAATAATTAATAGCATTCAAGTTTTTCTTTAAAGAACTGATCTCATTCCTAGTAGCATCCTGATCCTCAAGTGCCACACTAAGCTGTCTCTAAAAACCAAAATCTATTTATTCAATCTCTCATATCTTCTTCAAGCGGTTAATCTTCCTCAAGGGAATCTGATTAGAAAAATTTTAGACTTAACTCTAAACCACTAGAAGCATACACATGAAACTAAAATGCACGAACATAAAACAATCAACCACAAAATCATAACACCAGATTTCTACGTGGAAACCCAAAAGGGAAAAACCACGGTGGGATTTGAACCCACAATATTATTCCACTATGGCCAGTAGCGAAACAATATTATAAAATGGGAATGCACAAGTATTAAAGCATACTTCCTAGAGCTCACTACTCAAGTAAAATAAGGGCTACAACCTCGGAAGGCTCACTACTTTACTGATTAATTACAATGATGAATTACATAAAAATGAACTCCAAAATAGTATCTACAATGCTTGGATGAGTTATGATTAAGTACTAAATACACTGATTGAATCACCTTTCTTGTTCTACTCCATTCTCTATCTCAATCAGCTACTAGATCAAGAATGCTTACGTGAAACTGTGCCAAAATGGATTCTCGATCACCACTCGCTCACATACAATCATATCATTTACCTAAAAAGATCATCTACACTAGTCATATATATCTGCAATCACAAAATAGATCATTTACCATGTCAACCTGCTAATGTAATGTGTAGTCATATATCATCTAGACCAAATCACCAAAGATAAATGTGGATCACCAAAACAACAATAAAATGATGTCTCTATATCAGCCCAATCACCCCGAAAATGATTCATAGCTCCACAATCATCGAAAAGATTCTAGACCAAAACTACTCTATTCAACTTGAAATATCGGTTAATTGGCTACCCATTGAAGTCCTCTTCTAGAAATCAAGATCCATGATTACTGGATGGGAATCTCATGAAGAGTTGCCATAAATGACAACCGTAAACCAATAATAAGCTATTAGAAGCCACTAGATGACTATCAATTGTGAACAATAAGTATGATAAAATAAAGACCATGAGAAAAATAAGCATAAGGATGCATAAGGCAATGGAAATCATGAAAATATTAAAAATAATGTAAGTCCAAGGTGGTAAACATGAGTAAGCCAAGGCATTGAAGTACATGGAAGTAGGGAAAGAAAATACAAGAAAGAATATAATATAATATATAAATAGTATAGTAAATATACTTCCATATTAGGGAATGACAAGACATGAAACATGATATAGGTGGTAAAATGAAAGAGCATATAACACATCATACAAGACATATGAAAAAGGTCAAAATGTAATGCAACTAACAAAAGACAAAGAAAAATCTTTAAACATATTAACATAGACATATAGTCTATAGGAGTGCTCATGAACCTTTCATCCTTAAAAAGGTCATATTCATCCCAAAATATAATATCATGGTGCAGACACTGGTTAGGAGGGACCTCAAAGAGATCAATCTAGACCAGGCAACAAGAGTAAACACAACAAAAACAAGAGGATATGATGGAGGCAATGCAAAACTAAATTAGATCACAATAACTGATTACAGATAATCGGTAACATCCCAGATACAAGATTCAGCTCATTGTCTTGCTACATACATGCTCAATTATAGAATCACTCAACTTTGAACCTCTAGTTCTTAAGATCTATCTTCTAAATTTTGTGGAATTAAATTCTAATGCTCAATTACAATGATTTATATGATCCAGGGAGATCTAGTCGGCCCAAAAAAGGATCAAACATGTAAAACCAATAGGTTGGCCTCCACTAAAGAGATTCCTCCAAACAATCCAAAGGATAAAGTGTGGATCAAAGGGAAGGTCGGCCACATGCCAAGGAAAATTGGAATTGATGCATTGGGGCTCCACAAGCTATGGAAAGGATCCAAAAGATTTGTCAATATAGGTCCAAGCAGTTCTGGTGTCCTGCGCTAGAAAATAGTCTCAGAATCCAAAATCGATAACTTGCCAAAAAATGATCCAAATGCTCCATAGTTTAGGAATAAATAAAATGATCATGTCCTTAAGAAAAATCAATCTCTGCAATATTTGGTGAGCCAAAGCAAGGAAATGCAGAAAGAAATGTTGAAACTATAAAAAATAAAATAAATTGGAAAGGAAATGTTTTTGGTTGATGCAAGATTGCCAAGAACTAGGGATGGTCCTACATCAGACATCCGAGGTTGATGAAAAGGTGAGTCTCTCACTTTGCTAGGGTCAGAGGAAAACAAAGGTAGTCTACCTCTACCTAAGAAATCCAAGATGAATCTTCAACTGGTTTGTCCTTCCATTTCACAAGATACTCCATGTACTAACTGCTCTAGGTACTATGCCCAATCCTACTATCCAAAGTATCTTCAATCTACTCTGGTTCCTTCCAAGGAAACTAATTCTCCAAGTTTGTAATATTGTATTCACTGAATTTTGATTCATGATACTGATGTAGATCTACAATGTTGAATATAGGTGAAATACTCAAACTATCTGGTAATTCTACTTCATATGCATTTTCGGAACTGAATTTCCTCAAGGTTTTGGAAGTTCCAAACTTCTTCATCTGCAACTTGTTATAGGTTCCAACTAGAAATATTCCTTTTCTCAGATACACCATCACTTCATTGCCAACTTCAAATTCCTTGTCTTCTCTTCTCATCTTCTTTCTCCTTATACTTGTTATTAATATCCTCCAAATGCTGCTTAACTTGAGTATGTAAGGCCGCCATGTGATCTGCAAATTCTTCTACTTCTTCTCTCCTCTTGTATTCATTACTAATATCTCTCAATTTTGATATGCCTCTAGGGTGTACTCTAGTAACAATCCCAAAAGGCATTCTTCTGATACTCATGTTCACCGAATTATTGTAGGCAAACTTTTCTTGTGCAAGAATCAAATCCCAACTTCCGGTTTTCTCTCCAACTAAGCATCTCAACAAATTTCCCAAGCTCCTATTTTCTACCTCTATTTGTCCATCAGTCTATGGGTGAAAAGTAGAAGTGAACTTAAATTTTTTTATGATCTTCTAAAGTGTTCTCCAAAAATAACAAACAAACTTAGTGTCTCTCACTAAAACTATGCTCTTAGGTAATCCATGCAATCTCAATGTCTCCTTGAAAAATAAGTCAGCTATATGCACTACGTCTGATGTCTTCTTATAAGGTATGAAATGAGTCATCTTCAAGAATCTATCCACCACCACAAATATAAAATCATTTCCTCTCCGTGTCTTAGGAAATCTAAGTATGAAATCCATGCTTATGTCTTCCCAAGGTCTCTTCGGTACTATCAAAGGTTTATACAATCCCACATTCTAACTACTACCTTTTGCAACTTGACAAACTTTACATCTCTCCACAAATTTCCTGGCATCCTTATGAATCTAAGACCAAAAGTAATGTTCACTCACCAGTGATACTATTTTCTAAACACCAATGTGTCTAGATAATCCTCCACTATTCTTCTCCTTTATTAAATTCCCCCTCATATAAATCTTAGGTATATACAATTGAACTCCTCTGAATAACATCCCATCTCGAATGAAATAATCTAACTATTTTATTCTATCTACCATAATCAGTTCTCTACATTCTTTTCAAGGTTTTGCAAAATCTAGGTCATCATCGTACAAGGTCTTCAACTCTTCAAATCCTAATATGATCACTCTCATCTCTATCAACAAATTCCTCCTTCTACTTAGTGCATCGACAACTTTGTTTGACTTCACACTCCTATGCTTCAACACAAAGGTGTAACTCTGCAATAAATCTACCCATCTCATATATCTCTGACTCAACTTACTTTGACTATTGAAATACTGCAAGGCTTGATGATCAGTATACAACACAAACTCCTTAGGTAAAAGGTAATGTCTCAATTTCTTCAAGGCTAAAACTATGGCATACAATTCTTGATCATACACTAAATATCTCCTCTTGGCATCATTCAATGTTTCACTGAAATAAGCTATTTATCTCCCTTCTTTACTCAATAATACAATTGAATTCCCACTTGAAATACTTTGTTGAAATATGGTAACACTAACACAGGCTGTCTAGTGACCTTCTGCTTCAGCAATTCAAAACTTTTATTTTCTCTAGTTGTCCACTTGAATTTCTTCCTATCTATTAGATATTGTCGGTCATTTTTGCTACTAGGATATTTTGTTGTCATGAATGCCAACATATTCATGTGATTTTCTCTAATGATTGCAGATTAGAAAGTTCTTATGATTCGGTTTGTAGTGTTGGTTTGTTGATCACTATTTTACAAAGTCTGGTATATCCTCTGGTATATTTCAATGTGATCAGATCTCGTGGTCAGAATTTGCAATATTGTTTGGGATGATCTTGTGTATCTTCTTTTCAAATGGATTGTGATTTGGTACTCCACAAGTTATCTTTCTTCATGATAGTTGTTGATTGGTTATGTTCTTGAGCTTTCAGACGTTGAACGATGAAGATTTGAAAAGTGGTGTTGGTGCAATTGTTTTGGATGATTCTAATGTGCTTGTTGGCATTTATTAGTCATGTCCTATTTTTTTGGTGATCCAAATTGATCGTTGTGTGAGTTTTTGGTGGTTTCTATCAACCGGTGATGATTCTCATGTTATGCAATTTTCCTAGTGGTTTTGCATGTTGTGGTTGATCTTGGTGTGATTTCCAATGGAGTTGTGTGTTTGGGAATTTGATTTAGGACCATGTTATGCTATGTAAACCAATATATTGGTCTAGTGGTTGATCTTTGTATTGTGTGATGTAATTTTGTAATTGAGAGTTAAGGGTTTAGTTGACCTTGTTGTCAAGGTTTGTGAATTGTATATATAGGTGATATAGTCATGTAATTTAGGTGTCGATGTTGTTTTTGTATTATTAGAGAGAGGTTTGTGTGAGAACAAGTGATTTATCTTTCGATGTTGAGTTTATGGTGAGATTGGTGTTGTAGGGAAGACATTTGTACTTAACCAGAACTATAATCAGGCATTTAGAGATATTATTCTTTCAATTCACTTCTTTCAGATTGTAGTCCAAATCTTATTGTAAGTCAGTGAGACTTCCCTGAGGGTTGTAGCCTTTCAGGCCATTATATTTGAACAATGAGCTCTAGGCAGTGTGCCTAAATGCAAGTGCATTCCCCATTGTAATATTTTCACATACTACTGCAGAGTATCATGTTACTATGGGTAAGTTCACACTATGGTTTTTCCCCTAATCAAGGTTTCTATATCAAAATATTGGTGTTGTGTGTTGTGTTGTTAATTTTCTTATCTGTCTTATTACTGCAATTTATCAGATTTGTTTTTGGTGGTTAAGTTTGTGTATCTGGTGAAGACTGATTCACCAGAGCTAGATCCTCTAGTAGAAGATTAATTGCTTGAGGAGATCTGGGATGGTAGCTCAAATTTTTATCTTTAAGAAGGATAGTCTGAGATTTGATGGAAGTAACTAGGCTATATGGAAGGACTAGATGGAAGTGCACTTGAAGTGTCTTGCTAAAGATTATTGAAATATTACAAAGAATATATATGTTATTCCTCAAAATGGCCCGTCTACTCCTAATGAGGTTAAGGAAGCTGAACATAATATTAGAGTGAAGGAAACATTGCTTAGTGCCCTGACTGACTCTAAGATGACAAATGTAATGGGACTTCAGACCACACATGAGATCTGGGTTAATATTGAGGTGTTGTATGAAGGTGATTGACACAATCAAGGTAAGGATATCTAATGAAGGGCATCCCCATCTTGCAGCCTATAAAGAAAAACACCATGCAAGATACCAGCAAGCGGTAAGAAACCCTACTGAGTAGAAGCAACACACAATAAAACCGGTAACAAATAAATCCATCATTGCAATCATTTATAGAATTACATAAGCCTTCATTGGCTACACATGCTAGACCACAGCCCAGGATTACAAAACAATCCTTACAACACAAAAATAAGATCTGCAAATCTTCTTCTTGATAAATTTGGCCTCTAGTAATAGTCTACATTATTCTGCATTGATCTTGAGCTCAATCCCTCTGAACTTCAATCCCCCCAAACTATAATCTCTTCGGAAACTACATCTTTGCTTGATCTCCTCTTCCTCTAACCTCTATCCTACAAAATGAATCTCTAAGATTTGCCTTTATACCATCTGCAAGCAATAATGACTCGATCAAGTCGACCAAAGACCAACTGGTTCATGATGAAACATGCAAATGATAACACATCGGCCTAAATCACCAAGAACATTTTCACATGCATAAAAATACACATGGTCCTTCAAGAACATTGGATAAGGCCCAAAACAACCTATCTCAATGATCCACATTACAGAAACCACCTGCAACCTGATTCATCTTTACTCCATACACTGCAAAACCAACTAGTAAGAACATACCAATACCGAGCTAATATCGGGATCAATGTCTCACTGGGATCAAATCTAAATATTAGTTTGAACTGCTTTGGTGGTCCTGCATCAAACTCTTGGGGTTAACTAAAAAGTGAGTCCCATCACTTGATCTGGTTCAATGATCTGTTCAAGTCTCCACCCACTAAATGCCTCAAGGTCAAGCTCTAGGTTCGGCGGTGTACTTGCAAACATTGCATTGCCTCATGTTGGGTGATCTGGAAAAGTCTACAAGTTGCCTCAACTTCCTTTCCAACCAAATGGTACATAACCAGGTCTTCTTCAATCAATAGGCTCACAAACTAGCTCTGATACCAATTGACGCAGCCAAGGTAAGGAGATCCAATGAAGGACATCCCTGTTAGGATTATTGATAGTCCCAAAGATACTGAGAGGGGGGGGGGTGAATTAGTATCTAATCAGTTAGTATAATATTTAAAATTATTAAGAACTTTGCATCCCAAAAAAATATACCGGTAAATAAGACTTAATGCAACAAATAAGAATAACAAAAACATCATAGAGAACACACCATAACACAAGGTATTTAATGAGGAAACCCGGTGTGGAAAAAACCTTGGTGAGATTTGTGACCCATTATTACTACTTATCAAATTGCCATTAGTTTTTATATTCAAAGTCATACTATATATTCTAGTTGGTTAACACTACCAAATCATGCAGTCGGTACACATAGAGAAGTCGGTATGCACAGTCTAGTCAGTTACAGAGGAAAGTAGTCACATAACGCAGTATACACCAAGCTGTCTATCGAGTATCTTTTTGAGACTACCGAGCAGAAAAGATAACACACCAAGTTGACATACATCGAGTGAAACATGTTACCAGATACATTGAACCTGGACATGCATATTAAAATGTGTTACAAGATCGAGGCACATCTAATTGTTATTACATTGGAAATTGCACCAGAAGATTGTGTATGATTACAAGGACAATCTAACTAATGAAATATTTTGTTTAGTTATTCATTCGAGAAATCTTGTTTGAAAGATCGAAGCAATGAATTGGATCACCATTTTAAGAGATCTATTAATACAGCATGAGTAAAGTGCATGTATGCATGAAAGAAGACTGTTACAGAGACATAAAGGTCATCGAGAAGGTTTTCAGAGAACAGTCGAAGAACAAAGTAAACAGAAGGGTTTACCGAGTTACTATATGGGTTATCGAGGTATGCTATAAGCAAGGTAATCTATTCTAAGCACATAGAATCTGCTATAACATTTCAGATGTAAAGTTGCAGATATTTGTAATGATTTTATTGTAATATTGTGAAGTTGAAAGAGAAACCTTTAATAGGGTAAAAGACTCTAATCAAGTCTATAAATTGTAAAGCCTCTAACCAAGTGCAGCATTCTAAATAAATGTTGTAAAATCCTTTAGCAAGGTAGATCTAATAGATCTTGTTACTCCTAACAGGGTAAGCTATCAGAAATAGCTAAATGTAGCTCTAACTGAGCACTCTTTATTATTGCAATAGTGAAGTTGTGGGTGCCATCCCCACCATAGTTTTTCTCTCTAACCAAGAGTTTCCGCGTAACCAAAATATATGTGTTATGGAGTGAATCATGTATGATTGTTATCTATTTATTTTAACTTTATTTTATGTTACTGCACTATTCTATTTATGCATAATAGTAAAGTTATTATTCAAGAAATTTTTTGGAGTACTGATTCACCCCTCCCCTCTCAGTACATTAGCTTTCCATATTGGGCCTAACAATTGGTATCAGAGCTTGAATCTTGAAAAAGGGTTTAACTACCTAAAGAGAAAGATCTTATCAATGGAAGGCTATAAAAAATCTTGGAGGATTGTATATCTGTAAGAAGAGTTGGATCATGCTAATCAAGTGATTGCAGACATGCAAAGGCAAATGCAAAAATCTCTGAAAGTAAGAAGAAGATTATCTGATGACTTGCAGGATTCTCAATAGTTAGTGGAATAAATTGAGACATCATCTGAGAATAGTATATCTAAAGAAACTGAAGAAATGATTGGAGTATTGAAAGAAAAGAACAAAGCATTGGCTAATCAACTAAAAGCAATGAAAAGAGAACATGAACATTTCAGTACACAGATGACTGAAAATATAGACACATTAAGGATAGTTGAGGATAAAGCAAGAGATCTACAAAGAGAGAAACAACAACTTGAAGTCTTAGTATCTGATAAGAATGATGAAATCATAAGGTTAACTGGGATTCAATAAAATATGATAGATCAACTAGGTTATGCACATCATTAAGCAATTCTAAAGAATGATGAAAATCAAGCATTGAAACTTGAAGTATCAAGGTTGACCAATGAACTTGAAACAGAGAAGAAATCCAAAGAAACATTGAAGAAGAGTTATGAAGCATCAAAGATGTTGGATGAGCAACTGAATACAAGAAGACCCAACAAAGATGCAAGACTTAGTTACAAAGGAAAAGAATCTACCGAGGAAGGAATTCATACTACCGAGAGAGGAGAACCATCAAAGCAAGCTGGAAACAGGAATAACATCAAAAGAAAGAAGCCTATTTGCCACGACTGTGGAAATCAAGGTCACACTACCAACATATGCCAAATCAGAAAAGGTAAGCAACTGAATATCACTAGGTCAAATGGTTATTGTTACAATTGTGATAAATATGGTCACACATCTAATCAATGTAGGACAAAGTCTGTTAACAACTATCAGAAGGTGAAATTCAAACGGTTTTGTAGAAACTGCAATAGCTATGGACATAGTATCAAGAAGTGTTGGCTTAAGCAAAAGAATTACATGTGGTCTGCACACCGAGCAAACACTAAAGGTTACCGAACTCACACAGATCCTTACCGACAATATGCAGCAGTACCATGGGATTACAATACAAGGATATGGTGCAAATGTTGTTAAAGATATGGACATGTTAGTGCCAACTATTTTATAACGTTTGGAATAAACAACTGAAGATCATGGAGAAATCCTGGTATGGCATGTTTTCATTGTCACAAAGTTGGACACTTAGCTGGAGATTGCAGAGATCAACCTACAAGAGACACTGAAGAGATAAAAGAAAAATTAAAGATGATTTGGAAAAAGAAGAAAATTGTGTCAAATGAAGAAAGCACCTATTCCAAATTAATCAGAAAAGGTATGAAGGGACTGCATTCTCTGAAGGTTAAAATCATAACAGTTCCTATTCTATTATGTACTAAATTCAAAATCTGCATAGTTAAGATGCATTAGTAAGTTTGAAATTCTATCAAAAGTACTTTAAAGGAAACATGTCAAGTCGGTGAATACAGGAAGCTTGTCAAGTCAGTAAATGAAGGAAATTTGGTTACTCGGTTAAAATGAAAAAAAAGGAGTAAATCGGTTAAAGGTGAACCAAGTGCATTTAATGTTTTGACCTAACCCACACAGAGCCCGATAAGGTATTTTGTGTACTTAAAGGTATTTTCACGGTCAATTACATTCACCAAGTTTTCAAGAGAGCAAAGAAGAGCGAACAAAGGCGATCAAACCTCATTCAAAGCAATTCCAAGGTATTTACATCAATCTCATCTCACTATTAAGCTAGTTTACCGATCTTGTCAAATTGCTATTATCTAGTGAGTGTGAAGCGTTTGCCATTTGTAAACCATCAAACCCTAAGGATAGTTTGCTAGTTTTATCTAAAATTTACAAATGGCACCCAAGATCCAAGATCCCATAGTTGTCAAGAATGTAGAGAAGCCCTCACTGAAATACTCTTTGACTCCTAAAGTCACCTCTGAACTGGATGACAAAACTGCCTTTTCACTCATCCTAGATCAAGTCTTGTTTAGTCGAAGATGTTCGATTCTTCACCAAATGCCGTGTTGAAGAACTCAATCATGTTGAGATATGTGACACATATGATGAGCTATGTACTGATGGCAAAATGGATAGCAAGTACGAGTATATCAAAATCAAGGGATTAACTAAAGCCCTAACCTATCCCCGTGTGTTCAAACCCCAGTGGGTTAAGCTTGTTTTGAGTAGAGTTCATGATGATTTTATGTAGCTAGAGGAGCAACCATTCAAAATCACTAAGGAAATCATTCATATGATCATCAGTTATCCTATCTATGATCATGCACGAGCACAAAAGATGATATCACAGAAGGTGTTAATTAGTTTAACTGGAGTAGAATCTAATTACAGAGGACTAAAACTGAATAATGTCACTGATACAGAACTTAAGTTTGCCATTAGAGTAATTGGTTATTGTTTCTTCCAATCAGCAAGGGAAAATAGTGTACCCTGTGCAACAGTTGACTTAGCCTATAAAATTATGAAAAAGGGAATGAAAGTTGATTTATGTGAAGTGTTATTGAAAAACTTGGTTGAGAATATGAACACAATAAGGAAGCCAAAGAAGAACAACTTGGCAAATACACTGAAGTTTGGTTCACTTCTTGTATGCATGTTTTTCTACTTTAAGAAATTCTTTCCATCAGTCGGTAAAGTAGTTTGGGAGCTACACCGACCAGTCACCCATCAAATTAATGACTTTATCAAGAAATTGGGAGATAATTTCAATGATATCATGGATGACTACTTCAGAAAATTTCAAGAGAAGATGCACAACAGGTACCGGATTCCACCCCAACTGGTAGAGAAATATAAAGATGATATATGCTTTGAGGTAGACACCGATTACTGTTATGTGAATGTTGTTGAACCAAGGACTCAATCTTTTCCACCAATGGGTTACGAGATTGACTATGATATCACACAACAACAAATTGATGCATTTCTTACACTGCCAAGGCATGCTACCGAACTGAGATATGGAACTTATGAAGAAGTTAAGGAAAAGGTAAAAATGAGCATTGTAGTACCTAAAGCTACAAGAAAGGCTACAAAGATGATTAAGGCATTATCTGAGAAATTCAAAGAAGAATCTTTCTCCACACCTGTCAAAGGCACTCTTGCCATCATTGAAGAGGAATCAAAAGCTCAAGAGGCAGCAATAACATTGAGCACCAAACTGCCTAAGGGTAAAGTATTGAAAAGAAAGAAACATGACATTCCAAAGGCCCTACTGACTCCTCCAACAAAGAGACCTAATACAAGAGCATTAGCTGCATCATCGAGTAAGAGACAAAAGAGTGTTACTATTCCCAAGGTAACCAAGACCTACAAGAAATCTACTCGGAGTCTCATTCTGGCAAAAGAGTCTAGTGATACAGAATCTGAGGATGACAACAAATTCCAAATTGTCAAAAGCAAGAAGGTATTCATAGTGTTGCTAACTTTTGTGCCAATCTAAAAGAATATGGTGGATTTGGTTCCTTTAGATATGTCAAGTATGAGACTAGGAATAATGATGAGAAGCGACAAATTGAAGAAGTTGTCATTTGTACACTTCTAAAGTTTTGGCTAGCTCCATTGGAACTAGTCAAGTCACTTCCAAATGAACTTTACTTGCATATTGATAATAGGTGGAAATATGCAATGGACTCAGAGAAACAAATTAGAGAAAGAAGTCTAGTCCATCTATTTCTTGATATGTCTATAGCAGAAATAAAGGAACACTTGACAACCTACAATTCAAAATTTCTTGTCAAACAGAGAGCCTTAAAATTGATGAATGGGCTATATATCGATGTAGAAAATGAGACAAAAGAAAAATGGTAGGAAATCTTCAAAATAAAAGATGTCGGTGAACAATCTATAGTTGAAATTGTTGATGTCACCAAACAAGATCCTGATGTCACCGAGCACGGTCCTAATGCTACCAAGCAAGACTCGGTTGACACTATTCAAATTGATGAAGATGTCATGAATGTAGAAGAACAGGAGCAGGAGATGATCGAAGGCACTACATATGCAAAACTTGTATCTAGTGAAGCTATGTTAGTACAAGTTCATCCTTATCCACCAATCACTCAACCTGTCTCTACCGAAGCTCCTAAAGTTACAACACAAGGCACCAAAGGTCACCAGTCTAAAGCAGTAGAAGGTACAACTCAAGACAAGACCTCTCAAGCACCCTCGAGCACTGAAAATGTAGCAGCTAAGACACCCAGTACCGAGACACCAAAAGACACCACAGCAGTTACAGGTACTGACCAAAGTGTTGCCTCTACTGAGCAACCTATCGAGGGTCAACAAGCCTCTCAAGCTATTATCTTAGTTCACGCAACCAAAGGTAAAGAGAAGAAGGTGAAAAAGCATAGTTTTAAAGTTGATTTGACTAAACTAATAGTGTTGCCCAATGTGGATATCTCAAAATTAAAGGGTCAAGCACTTATTGATTTCGATGAACTATGCAAAGCAAAGGCCGAACAAGAAAAATAGATGGCCATTCAAAAGAAGAATAAAGTACTTCAAAAGGTGAAGACACTACTAACAGATATGCTACCTTCAACTATAGTGTCAACTAATGTAGCCATCCACATTCAACTGGATGAACTCCTTAATCAAATAGAAACATCTAGAGTTGATGCATCTGAGTACTTGAGCAAGCTAAAAGAGAAAGAGCTTACTGAAAAATGATTGAAGAGGTACAAAAAGCTCTAGCTATTGGAAAAGTCAAGCTTGTCAAATTCATTGTTGAGTTGTCCCCTCAACTCAAGCATATTCTTTATTTATTTTAGAAACTTTGTACATTTTCCAATTTCATTAAAGATATCAAGAATAAAATAGATGCAATTGAAAAAGAGATCACCGATCTCTCAAATAAGTTGACCATAGAGCCCAATTTAGTTCAGAATTTTTATACCAAGCTTCAATAGCTCATGACTCAACAGTTAGACCTCAGAAATGAAGAGCATAAGATCAGGATGGATATAATGACACTCCAGACATTATTCCTTCCTCATCTTTCATCAGTTCAAGAATAGATTAACCGAGCTACATGCCTATCTACTACACAAGAGGGAAGCACTCTTGATGGCTTAATATCACTATTGGTTGATATTCAAGCACAAAATTCTTTAATGGAATGTGTAAAGGATGCACTCTCTATCATACTCACCGACGCTCGAAAGAAGTATACATCTATTTTTGATCAGTTACTGCCCCCAGATGGGAATTAAGTTTTTGATGTTTGTCAAAAAGGGGGAGTAATACAATATATGGAGTGATACTATATAGGGGGAGATACAGTTTTGGTAATATAGTTGAGTAATACAGTTCTAATACACTATTCAGAGTATTGTATATAGGGGGAGTATACCGAGCAGAGTATGTAAAATATCCAAGGACAGTAAGCAGAGTACACAAACACAGAACCGAGCATGCAAAAATTAGAGTTATGTACAGTATAATGATAAGGGGAGTATATCTGAATATACTATTTCATTGACTATTGTATTTATTGTTAAGTATAGTCATTTTGCAAAGTATATAGATTTTTGAGTTATGACTTTGAAAGTAGTTTTTTGTCAAACATCTCAACTAATGTCAAAAGGGGAGATTGTTATTGCCATTAGTTTTTATATTCAAAGTCATACTATATATTCTAGTTGGTTAACACTACCAAATCATGCAGTCGGTACACAGAGAAGTCGATATGCACAGTCTAGTTGGTTATAGAGGAAAGTAGTCACAGAACGCAGTATACACCAAGCTGTCTACCGAGTATCTTTTTGAAACTATCGAGCAGCAAAGATAACACACCGAATTGACATACACCAAGTGAAATGTGTTACCAGATACATTCAACCTAGACATGCATATGAAAATGTGTTACAAGATCGAGGCACATCTAACTGTTATTACATTGGAAATTGCACCAGAAGATTGTATATGATTACAAGGACAATCTAACCAATGAAATATTTTGTTTAGTTATTCATTCGAGGAATCTTGTTTGTAAGATCGAAGCAATGAATTGGATCACTGTTTTAATAGATCTATTTATACATCATGAGTGAAATGCATGTATGCATGAAAGAAGACTGTTACAAAGACACAAAGGTCACTGAGATGGTTTTTAGAGAACAATCGAAGAACAAAGTAAATAGAAGGGTTTACTGAGTTACTATATGGGTTATTGAGGTATGCTATAAGCAAGGTAATCTATTCCGAGCACATAGAATCTGCTATAACATTTCAGATGTAAAGTTGCAGATATTTGTAATGATTTTATTGTAATATTATGAAGTTGAAAGAGAAACCTTTAATAGGGTAAAAGACTCTAATCAAGTCTATAAATTGTAAAGCCTCTAACTAGGTGCAACATTCTGAATAAATGTTGTAAAATCATTTAGCAAGGTAGATCTAACAGATCTTGTTACTCCTAACAGGGTAAGCTATCAGAAATAGCTAAATGTAGCTCTAACTGAGCACTCTTTATTATTACAGTAGTGAAGTTGTGGGTGCAATCCCCATCGCAGTTTTTCTCTCTAACCAAGAGTTTTCGTGTAACGGAAATATATGTATTATGGAGTGAATCATGTATGATTGGTATCTACTTGTTTTAACTTTATTTTATGTTACTACACTATTTTGTTTATGCATAACAGTAAAGTTATTATTCAAGAAAAGTTTTGGAGTACTGATTCACCCCTCCCCTCTCAGTACATTAGCTTTCCATATTGGGCCTAACACCCACAATATTCAGTCACTACCCAATGAATAAATATTACTTACAATGAGGCACCTACACATGCAGGAAGGCCAACTTCCTATAGCTCACTTCTCAATGAGAGTCACACTGACTACAAAAGTGGATTATGAAATCCAATACAATGTACTACTTCAAATCAGCATCAACTATGCCAGGTTCAGTACCGGTTTAAACTATAACCAAAACCTTCGATGTCAACTATATCTCCTTATACAAAAATATTATCCATATATGCTCTCCATGCATCCTTACTCCACTAAATGACCTATAAGATCTCATACATATATATGAGTCTTTTACAATATGCCATGTCGGTTTTTACAAAATATAATTACATTTAAATACAATAAACAAAAGTTTATTCCCTGTTGGCTTGGGTGTCAGTATACATTGTTGTCATTGTTGGTGAAGTATCTGTCGGTGTATGTAGATGAATGCCATAAGGTTGCCAAATGGTTTCCATCAATGACAACATCAACTATTCTCATAAGAGTGTAGAATGCCAACAATCTCCCCCTTTGGCATTGATGGCAACACTCATGAGAAAAATCCAAAATTTGTTCCAAAAGTGAAGTCCAAATAATTACTAAAAAGATGTGCTACCCCTGAGCAAATGATCTCTTCCGAATAATCATTTTTATCTCTCCACTGCTCCCCCTTTGACATCAATGACAAAGGTTGTCAAGAATAGTCAAATGAGTACCAAAAATTCACCTCAAGGTTTGTAACTGGTTGGTTCCAAGCTAAAATATATCTGCTAAAACCATATTTAGACTCTACATGAATCTATTGTTGTCATTCAGGGTTGCCTCAGTTTGTTGGATCGTGTCGGTGAGATGATGCATGTGCTCTTCTGATGATCGTTCTCCTTGAAGTAATGCCTTAGAGATTTCATTTCTCAGAGAGATTAGATTTTCCATCTTAGGATCAAGTTTGTATTTAAGTTCTCTGGCATTTGACTTAATCCTTGCCTTCTCTTGCTCAAATTTCTCTGATTTCTCCTCAAAATTTGCTATTTCGTGCTCAATAGTTGATATAGGTTTGGATGAACCAATTATGTTATCAACTATGCCATCTATTTCTTTCTGTACTTTGTTGATCTCCTTTTCTATATCCTCTGACAAAAGATGTGGTTTGCATGTTTCTCTGTATAACTCTTTGTATTCTAAAATTGTAGAGTTTAGTGCTGGTAATAATGTGTTCATGTGTTCTGTGCACTTCTTTATTGTGTCCTCAAATAATTTATCCTTCTCCTTTTCAACTTTCTCTTTGAAGGTGTCCTCATTCACCTTATCAACTGTTATTACATTGTCAACAATAAATTTGGACAATGTGTTCAATTTACCTAAAAAATCCTTAACATGATCTATGTTACATTTTGTTGCAATCAATTTAAGAATTGGTATGGTGTCATCAATTTCCTTCTAGGATAATGCATTACAGTTTGTTATCTTCTTTATTGAATACAGAAGTACCTCTGTTACATTAGTAGGTCTTAATTCACTTGATGAAGTGATAGATGTCTGACCAATTACCTTAATTACCTTTGTGCTTCCAATATTTGTAACTATAGATCAGGAAATTGAAAAGCATCAAAACCAATAGCAATTAGGATAATCATAAAACCTAAAGCAATGAAAGCAATCCTAATCCAATCAATGAAGACATAAAGACAAGATATTCCAATTGCATGAAATTGAAGCAAACCGACACAGATATCTCCTTCATGTGGCTCCATTATTCTTCTTTCACCTTCAAATTTGATGCTGATCTCACCTACAAGTGCAAAATGCAAGTAGAAAGCAAGTTGTTGAGAGATGAAATTCGCAGCGTAAGGCTACTCAAAAATGTGATTAATTGATCTTTTGATTGAAGAAACTCATCCAATTTATAGACAAATTGGAGAGAGGACAAGATTAGCATGAAGAGATTTGAAAGGAAATTCAAATCAAGAATGGCAACATTATGATAAATGTATGACAATTTCTATGCAAGGTGTATGACAAATTATGACAAATTATGACAAGTTGCTATGCAAAATGCATGACAAACTATGACAAAATTGAAATAGAAATAGAAATTAGAAATTAGGAGAAATTAGAAAATTAGAAAATTGAGGAAAAAGATGAAATAGAAATTAGGTGAATTAATTAATAGGTTTTCATCCATTAATTAATTCATGAAAGAGACCTAGGACTAAATAAATAGATTTATTTAACCCACAAAGAAGAAGAAAAAGGATTAAATGAACAAATCATAAAACCCTAGAAATTAATGTAGGTACGATCATGATTCTGATTAACAAAGGATCAATGTTGATAAATGATTGAGATTGGTTGACAAAAATCAATGACAAATTGACCAAGATTGACAAGGAGATCAAATTGATAGGTTCCAATTGACGAGGAACAATGACTAATCGATCCAAATTGACATGATTGAAAAGGACAAGGATCGATGACGAATCGATCGCAAAATGACAAGATTGACAAGGACAAGGATCGATGACAAATTGATCGCAAAATGACAAGGCTGACAAGGACAAGGATCGATGATGAATCGATCACAAAATGACGAGATTGACAAATTGATAATCGTAAATGATTACTAACAAGCTAAAGATGATTGAAAAATTAACAAGAGGACAAAACCCTAATTCTATCATCGATTAGGATTGATGATGTCCAAAATGATGATAAATGAGCATGCACCATAATGCGACAGGATAAGATCAACCAAAATCATGACTGAAGATTGCTATCAACAAGACCTAATTTGAATGTGAGAAAAATGAGGAATGTAGAAGAAGGACTTGATGCTCGCAAATGATAAAGACCAAGTGCGCAACATAGAAGAAATGTTAATGCGAGGCAAGAACCCTAAAATAAGGCAATGTGCAAATGTTAAAGTATGACTCCACGAGCGTTGACCATTTTTAGACGTCTACATTTTGCCCCTCTTTGAGACAATGCGATTCTAAGCATTATTTCAAAGAACAATAATGAAAATACCCTAGACAATAACAATGACATATGCATGCCCCCTCAAGGAATTGGCCGAAAAAATCCAGAAAAGAGGACAAGTGATCGATAAGAATGACAGAAGATGATAGGTTTGAATGGATCAAAAATTGAAGGTCAGATGCACAAATTACAAGCATTGGAAGGCACAAAAGACCATGACCAGCATAAGATGGAGAGCATGCACGTCCATCTAGGTATTGACAAAGATCTATATAAGAGTCAAGGAGAAGGAAAAGAGTTCATTTGCACTGGCCAAAGTGGAGGAGTTGTTGTTGTTCAGGAAAAAGGACCCTTGCAGATAGATGGTGAACATTCTAATGTCAGATCACCTTGGGGAATGTGTATGCACCTACAGATGACCATACGATGTGAGAGTAGCGGTATGTAGCTCAAAAACCCATATGTTCAATTTCATGCATTTTGCTTGATTGCGGGACATTGTAGGGCCCACAAGGGACAAAAAAAGGCAGACCTGTGCCTATGTGGGTGCATTCTACGCCTATGTGAATGGGTTTTGTGCATGTGTAAGGTACACAGGTGTAGCTTAATGTTGCACAGGCGCAATTGTGCATTTAGGACACTAATTTGACCAAAAGAAGCATGCGGATGATCCCGAAAAGAGGGATAAGGGTAGGATAGGTCAAAATAGATAAGTAAAACCCTGCTTGGTGCATAAAACAAGGAAATGCAGCCCTGAGGAGAAAACACTAAAACTGACAAATTGTGCCCCAATTGTGATGCAGAGTCAACAGTATCCATTGATTGCGCGGGAGAATAGACTCAATTGCTTCATGTTGTGACACAGACTCAGGAGTATGGACAAAGACACATTAGCAGGACTTGGATTATACTACATTATGTACATGCCCGAGATTAGGGCAAACATAGGACTCCTGACTGCATTGGCCGAGCGATGGCATTCAGAGACTTCCTCTTTTCATCTTCCGACTAGAGAGGCAACTGTGACACTAGAGGACATGTGGCATATCCTCCACATTCTGATTCATGGGGAGATGGTGGTGTACAACCTAGTGACAGGGAGAGACTCTTTGTGCAGATTATTCAAGTGTGACACAGATGACCTTGATATCATAGAGAGGGAGATCTACTAGGAGACCATGGCAGTAGAGTATGATCAGTGATATGTGGTGATAGCAGTGGTTATAGCATACCTATTAGCAGGTGATAGATGAGGACATGGATTCCCTATTGGATGGGGAAGAGTGCTAGAGTGGATGGCGACAGAGGGGACTCTATATGCATGGGGACCATGTGTGCTGGCCATTGGCCATGCTATATTTTCAGTTGTATCAGATAGCATATTAGAGGGTACAGACTTTGAGCTATGGGGTCACACTTTTACAGGTATGGGCATTTGAGCACATAGCCATATGTCGGCCGATTGCAGAGAGATAGGTAGTACCACATTGACCATATGTATACTACTACAGGGGAGCATTGAGACAGGGTCCTTCCAGATACATATTGTATTGGCAACATGAGCTAGACAGGTTGAGAGATTTCACATGGAGGCCATATCATGATTTCCCTGGATGGTTAGATGATAGTGATGAGTTATTGTATTGTAGACAGGAGAGATACCTGATTAGGTGACTAGTGAATCACCAAAGAGTGATTGAGATGTATCTGCCAGAGAGAGTTAGATGATAGTTTGGAGAGAGGCAGGATGTACCGATAGGGATTGCACACTTTGCCCGATCTCATAGAGAGACAAGTCAGTGGGGGAGGATGATTCAGCCACACATAGCATATACTGACTTCACATAGTTATAGCAGAGATAGTGGGAGTGGAGATCAGATGTTGTAGATGTCAGGTCGATAGAGGAGTATGAGTGATGGTTTGCACGATGACGGCTAGTGCCATTGATAGATCTTGATATTCTAGTACCTAGGAGACAGGAGGACTTCCCGTGCATTGGAGAGGAGGAGGGTGATGACGAGGGAGAGCAGGACAAGGGAGATGATGAGGATGAGGGGGATGAGGAGAGAGATGATGAGGATGAGGGAGATGAGGATGAGGGGGATGAGGATGATGAGCGAGAGGAGAGCCCTAGGTGCATGCAGAGAGATGAGCCAGATCCAACAGAGTTTGAGTCATTGTAGGATATACACATAGGGTAGGAGACAACTAGCATAGAGGAGATGGAGATATGCAGGGCCACCATAACGAGTTAGCATGACTACATTGTGACATTGGAGAGACAGAATGCTACCTTGAGGACAGAGCAGGATCAATGGTCAACTGAGAGGGATAGGTATAGAGTAGAGATAGTCAAACTGACAATGGCTCGAGATATAGTGATAGCCTAGACACAGCAAGTAGAGCAGAGAGTGACTGCGTATGTTGGGTCAATTAGGGATTCTAGTGCATGTGAGATGGCACAGATGTTATTAGAGCTTGGAGATGAGATGTGCCATTTGAGGACTCTATATGAGAGTGCAGTTCCACCAGAGTAGAGAGCAGTGTCATACCGATCATGATTGAGGACAGAGAGCAGGCCACGCTCTCGGAGGTCAGTGAGTAGCATGGGGGTGAGTGGACCTATGCAACCACCATAGCCAGGACCAGGGATAGGAGGAGCTTCATCCTCGAGACATAGCAAGGATGAGGAGGATAGAGGGAGCACCCAGTGATAGAGGCACATGCTCTTTATGATGGAGACATATATAGTTTAACATTGTGTACTCAGCTTGCGGGCCATACATAGGACATACAGTCCAATTTTGTACTCTAATATTGTTTTGATATATGATATGATATGCAGCTATATGATAGGATGCAATATGTTATGGCTAATGTTTACTTTCCATGTATGGATGTCTTATGCACTATCTATGTACTATCTTTGAACATGTATGAATTTTGTTTAATGCAATTATAAGATGAAATGGATAAAGTACTTTGTATGGACTTGATATAATGCAAATGTACTAATCAACGAATGCAGGATGCAGCATATGTTTTTGGAGATCAAAGAACTAGACCGAACGGACTGCCCAGACTAATGGAAGAAATGTTAGTAAGAAGAAATTAGACAGAGGACAGTTAGAGATGAAGGAAAACTTGCTTTCACAAATGCACACAAGTAGGTGAGAACCTTTATTTAATGTAGCAAAGAAGATGTAGAGCATCATGGCATTGAAGGCCAGAGCTAGAATGCAACCCCTTTTGCAAAAGACAGACACATCACACACAAGGAATGAGTGAAGTATCCTAGGGTGCATACATCAAGGGTCGAAGTATGTGCGGCGTTCACAAAGTGAACGTACTTATCACAAACACCCAATGATATAGTTGCCCCAGTTTGTGACAAACATTCCACAAACAACAAACACAACAAAAAAAGGAAAGGGACCATGAACCATCCCAGTCACTCTAAATCACTTAGTGACATCATCAAGCAACATAGGAACATGATTGAAGCCAAAGATAAATCAGTAAAAAAGATAAGACGCACAAATTCAACCAAGTCAAACAAACAGTCTGATCGTCATTGTCAAAAGTGGAAAACAAGAATGATCATGCTATCTGGTTCCAGTGAATGCGGTACCCCATCTAAGATAGGACATAGTCTGGTTTCGAGTATACCACACCTTGTATAAGACCCATGATAATATTGACAAGGACCAATGGTAATGTTGATGCTATTTTGATTGATGTGACAACTATGATTAGGTTGAATGCTTGCTTGGTCAAACAGTTTATCTGTTAATGAATGATTTCATTAAAGCACAATGTTTGATTGATTATCGTTGGATGTATGCTCAGCAATCTGTCTATGCACAAAGGAAACCATTTATTGACAAAATGCAAAATGCTAGAAATTTCGAGTTTTTTGACAATGGTTTTTATTTTTTGTTCATTTTTCAGGACTTATTTGACTTTTTAGGGATTTTTTCAGGACATTATTTGATTTTTAGGGATTTTTTTAGGACATTATATGATTTTTAGGGATTTTTTCAGAACATTATATAATTTTTAGGGATTTGTTCGGGACATTATTTGATTTTTAGGGATTTTTATGATTTTGCCCCCAATGTCTATCAAGGCAAGGAATATGACAGGTGAATAAATAGGATTTCTAAAATGTTGGTGGATAGAGGGAAGACAAAGGCTTTTTATCATGGAGACAATGGGACAAACAACTGGATATGACAATGTAAAGCAGTGACATGGCATGAGGGATATGTCAAGAGGTTTTTGAAACCATGTTGAAATTTTGCATCCTTATGTCAGATCAAGATCAGGGAATGAAAAAGAGTGTATGGATAGTGATAAGATATGGATATGATAAGAAAGACCAAGAATGGATAAGGGACATGGATTGAAGGTCATGATAGGCTAAGGGATAGTGGCAGAAAGTTGCAATAAGCTAGGGAATATGGATGAGAGGTTATAATAGGCAAATGGATAAGGACCAAAATCTATGATGGACTAAAAGCTGCAAACAAGATGCATGATGCTCATGATGATCCTCAGCCTTGTCAAGATCAAAGGTGGAAAGGGAAACTGGACATGAGGGACAATAGGATATGAAGGGTAATGACAAGGGTTCGATAGAATAATGGAACAATGAAGGACAAAAGGATATGATAGAATAAAACCTGTCCCCAAGTACGATATGCAAGAAGTTCATAGATTACGCATGACGCTTATTTGCCAAGTTTTCATCATGGTACTTGCCCAAGGTGCTAGTTTGCCAGGTTTTCACCAGTGGACGAATTATTTTTGCTTTACTTTTTTTTTCTTTTTCTTTTTTCTCATCTTTTTTTTTTTGTATTTTGACTTTTTCAATAGAAGATGGACACATGATAGGGGATGGAAGAAGGAATCAAGCGTCTTTTTGTTTGGATAGGAGCCTTGAAAAAAATGGACCATGACCTTTAAAAGTATGCTCAAAGACGTTGGTAGGATAAGGACATGGAGAAAGAGATGAAATTAAGGCAAGGATTTATGCAAAAGATTGGACCAGAGGGATGGAAGGATGGAAAATATGCATTCGATAATGGATAGGGTATTGGAAGAATTGGGATTCAATGGATGGAAATGAAGGCAAGATCAACATTGGCACACACCTTGATGGGTGGTGGATTGATGGAGGAAAAATAGATCTCAGATTGTGAGATTTGGATGGAGGAATAGCTTGGGATTTTGGGACATAAGGGCCCAAAATGGATGAAGAAGGTGATGGAGGAACAAATTTGAGAGGGTTGGATGGAGGAATAGCAACTTTGGATGCCAAGTTGGATGTTTCCTTTTGTGCTTCAAGAAGCTGATTAGGAACCCACATTGTTTTGGATTTTTCATGCTTTTGTTGTTCTTTGGTGTGCATTGCTTGCATAAGGGATTTAGGAACCCATATATATTTTGACTTTTCTTTATTTTTCTCAGTGGGCCTTTGTGGCCTTTTGGATATTTCTTTTTCTTTATAGATTATATTTTTCTTTGTTTTGACATGTCAATTATATTGGACATGTTGATCCTTGAATACATGTGGATTGCTAGACTTATGACATTTATACTTGGAATCCAAATTACTTGGAGGGGGAAAGGAATGCATGGATGGATATGAATGAAATGGACTTCTTTTGGATTGATGAAATTTACTCAAGGATGTGTGCCTTTACTGACCTTGCGTAGAGGACGAATGGATATAAGGACCTAAGATGGATGGAAAGTATGATGGGGAAGGTGTATGTTTTTATTGTGATGGAGGGATACCAACGTCTTGAGAGTGAGTTGTGTAGACATGACCCTTAACATTTTCTTTCATATTAAGGAGTTCTTTCTTGTGAAGGGCTACCCCTTTTCCTTTATGAATATTTTTACATGTAGGATACTGTGTTCTTTTAGAGGAAGATGCAAGTCCATTATTAGGTGGATATGATATGAGAGAAATAATGAGATCTTGAAGTGGATCAGATTGCACCAAATTGGAAGAACCCATTATGCATGTTGAGGGTTCATGAACATCTTGCACTGACATATTAGAATCATGAGGGGGATTAGGATCATGAGGGGGACTAGGATTGTGTAGTGGACATGGTTGAATGACAAGCTCTTCAAGAGATGGAATGGGAGAAATAATGGGATCATCAAAAGAAATGCAATCTTGGAGTGTATATGGAGGATTAAGACAAGGAGATGGAGGAACAAAAGGATCTTGTGGAGGATTTAAAGGAATAATTTGATCTTGATGAGGAGGAAGATCATTGGCATCCTCTTTAAAGGTGCTTTGCTCTTGACTTTAATGGGATCATCAGAAAGGATGGAAGGGATATCTTGATCTTTCTTAGGAAGTGGAATGTTAATGGGATTTGAAAGGACATTGTGTTCTTAGATAGAATTGATAGGAATAAGTGAATCATTGCGAGTGTCTGGGGAAATGGGATCTTGGTCAACAATTGGATGGGATGATAAGGTTTCAAGATCTTGATCTTCATCTATTTCAAGACACGTTTCTTCATGCTCTAAATTATCCTCTTGACATGGGGTTGGACTTTGGATATGCATGGGGGATTCTGACAAGGAATCAATGTTTTGGCATGAAGGAAATGCACTTTGAACATTTGTGATGGATTCTAGCAAGGAATCAATGCTTGAACATGAGGAAGAGGGACTTTTAATGGGGTCCTCTAAAATAGGTAATGGCAATAAAGTGCATGGTTGCATTGGGTCTAGTATTTCTAAAACATGACAAGGATGTGCATCATGAATTGGATTATCTTGGCAATCAATTATGGATAGCCCTTGGATAATTTCATCCTTGGGTGTATTGTTTGATGAGGACAATATGGAAGGTTCTTGGGAAACTTCTAAAGGTGTAGGGATAGATGCCACTGGAGAGTCAATTTGTTTGTGGGGGGATGAGGCATTGCTAGACATAATTGTATTATCTTGATCTTCCTCAAAGAACTCACTTGGTAGTTTCCTTAAGATCCTTGCAATAAGGCCACCTTTCTTTTGAGGTTTTGACATGGTTGTATCTGGAATTTGAACTTGTTTGGAAAGGTGTTGGTTCAAGTTTGATGTCATGTTTTGATTTCAAACTAGATGTTGATCAAATTGGTTTGACATGTTCAAAATTTGGCTTGGTGCATGTTGCAACCTTTGTTTTTGAATGTTTGGTTGTGGTTGTTGACATTGATATGTTGATTGAACTTGTTGATATTCCACCATTGGTTGAACTAGTTGTGGACATTGTATAGTTGGTTGGACATATTGTTGAAATTGGACCATTGGTTGTATATGTTGGACCATTGGTTGTGTCTGTTGGAAATGTTGAACAATTGGTTGTGATGGTTGAAAATCTGATTGATAGTAAACACCTTCTTGTTCTTGTTGTGAAGGCACATAATGTTGTTGTCTCTTTTCTTGAAATTGTTTCATCATCTCTATTTGTGGGAGGAGATTTGGTATGTTTGATCATTCGATAAGAGATCTTACATCAATTGGCTCAATATTTGGATTTCGACCTGGAAATTTTCAAAACATTTTGGACATTTGTGATCTATTCTTCTCAATGTTTTTCACTTTTTGTTCCAAAATCTCCTTTTCTTGAGCTAGTTTCTCCTCTAGTTTTTTTACTTGGACATTTACATCATCATGATAAGTTTGATCCAAGTTCTGAGACATGTAGAGATTGGATTGACATGGCTTCGTAAGAAGGTTGAGACCTCATTTCAACAAACATGTCACTATGCAAATGCAATATCTTTGGGATTTTTTTGATTTTAAAAGGATGATGTATGATATGCAACTAAATGCAACTTAAATAGATGAAAATGCAATCTATGTTTTTGTTGTTTTTCAAGATTTGGACAAACTTTTTGGAATGCAAACCTAAAGACTCAACCTTGGGAAGCTGAAATGAAGCCAAGACCTTAAAGGACAAAGGACCAAATGACAATAGGACAAATTGACAATGTCTCACCTATATGCTTGGATACTAAGCTAGGTTTCACAAAAAAATGATATTAATGAAAGGACAAATTTAAGACAAGGTCAAGACTCCTTAACAACAACTTAGGGTATCATCCAAAGTTTTTATTTTTCAAGTTTGACAAACCAAATTTTTGAGACTAAATGCAAGAAGGCAATGATTATGACAATGACTTAGGATATGACATTGAAAATGATCTAAGGATATGATATGACAAGACGAAGCCAAGAGAAGATGACAATACAATGATAAGGATATGCAAAGACTAATGACTTGGAATATGCAAAATGCAACCTAGGCAAGACCTAATTTTAGCATGACAAGGATAATGCACGAATGTCACCTAAATGGAAATCTAGCTTGGATATGATAATGAAATGCAAGCTTAGGGAAATGATTTTGAACCTAAGTGCAAAATGAGTACGCTTGCAATGAAAAGGACTAAAATGAAGGGAGATGACAATATGTCCTAGGACCTAAGTTGGACTATGCAAAACCTAGCCTAAAGTGACATGAATTTTGAAACAAAGATATTCAATGTTTTGACAAGCCATGTTCAAATGTTGGATGAATACTTGGACAAATTTGGACTTTTGTTTGGAAGGTTGTTTTGAATTGAAGGTTGTTGATTTTGAAAACCCAAGTTGATTATGAGAACTTTTGAAAGTTTGTTTTTGATTTAACTTTTGACAATCATGGAAGACAAAATGTTTGTTTGACTTTGACTCAAGACAATCAAGCACATTCACAAAAAATCCTATGGCTGGCAAGGGCAATATCTATTGAATCCTCTAACCATAAAATACAACACTTAGCTGGATAGCTAGACGCTTGGTAGCACTGGCTCCCCCTTACAGTGTACTCACTTCTCGAGCATACCAAGCTTCGAGTTCAAGGGGCATCACTTCCCAAGAACTTGCTATCTCTAACTAAGGAGTACATGAGAGGTGTCTTCGACATGTGCATATCAAAACTCCTAAGCCAATAGATAGAAGTATTTTGGCATCTAAAAAAAAAAAGAGATTCTAGGAAGGGTATCCATTCGGGTGGGTATTGATCCAGCGAATAAATTGTCGCAATACCATTCCAGCACCTGTTGTCTACAACTTTCGTTGCATCCATAGTTATTTAGAGTGGTTCCGAAGAGCTTGGCTTGAGCCCATCACCACTTAGGGTCATTCCCTCTCACCAATGCCTGTGCAAAGTGCCAGGCAAATCAGGAGGTAGGCCCAATTCTAAGGGTTAAAACATGCAATCAAATTATAAACAAACAAAGCATGCATGGTGTTCATTAACCTTCATTCATGGTGAATAGTATTTTAGATTTAGGATTAGTGTCATTATGTATGACACCTTCAATGTTAGTAATCGGTGGATCATCAGTATGTATCGGTACAGTATCCAAAGGTGGCAGTAAATTGTCAGTTATCTTGATGTTCAGAATACCACCAATTTTACCTTTCCCCTTGTTCTTTTCCTTCTGATAAACTTTGAATGTTTTCTTTGGCCTGTTCATTTCCTCTTGTTTTTCTTTTTCCACAAAAAATATATCCCATTTATCAACAGTTTCCTTTGCAATTTTATTTACTCTACCTGTCATCAAACTTACTTGTCGATGACCACTAGTAAAAATGGATTTGTTAGCCTCACAAATCAAATCATCAATTTCCTCTTTTGAGTTAACCGGATGTACAACTAGAAGTTTTTCAACTTTTATTTTCTTATCCAATTCCATCATTGAAATCCTTTTTGCATCTAATCTTCTATACAACTCATTAGGTAAATCATCCACTACTTCAATTAAAACCTTTTTGTATATATCCAGATGTAAAATTATACTATTCTGAATGCTTTCCTTGTCTGAATCTTTGAATGTGTTACATAGTTTACTCACATTAGACAAATTACCATCATCAGTTATTTCATTTAGTAAATCATCTAATGAAGGTATGACTAGTTTTTGTTTCTTCTTGAGAGTTAGTTTCTTAGTTGGTTGCCTTACTGCTTGTTGTTTCTTCCTTAAAGTCCTTGTTCTTTTGGGTGAAGGAGAGTGTGCCAGTGAAGGTTTTCTCTTCCTTTCAACTCTCTTGAACTCAACTACCTTTTCATTGTTGATTCCAGAAGATGTGCCAACCGGTGAAATGTGTGCCTCTGGTTGCAGTCCTTCTAGCTCACTAGCCATTATCCCAGTAAAGTTCATAACATTTTCTTTAATTTCTTGTACCTTCTTTGATGCATCCCTAATATACTTTTCTCTTTTCTTCCTTTGCTTCATTTTTTCACACCACTCTCAATAGTTTTAGCACTACCAAAAACTTGTTTTGTTGGTTCTCTTGGTGTATCTAGCAAAGCTTTTGCATATGTCTCAATAATGTTGAGATATACCTCATAGCCCATTTCAGTTACTCATATAGTCCTAGGAAGTACAACTTCCATCCATGTCTCATCCTTCCTGATGAAAAAACAAATTTCTTTTTCATATTTGTCCACTACACTCTGTCGTAGTCTTTCTCTGGTTTTCATTTTAACTTGAAAAGCTTTAAAGTATTTAGTTATGTTGTCCTTTGTAGTTCCCATGCTAGTAAAAGCTTCCTATAATTGTTTTCCTATCGGCATGTCATATCCAAAGTCTTTTGGTCCTATACTGAGAATTTCCTTAGTGAAATACAACATTAAGCATACTAAGAGATTACCAAAGCAAAATGAAATACAACATTAAGCATACTAAGAGATTACCAAAGCAAAATGTCCATTTCTTATCTCCTTTAATATTTTTCAAATTATCAATGAGTTCATCTTTTAGCCATTCACACACATCAATCATTGCATTGTTGTTGACCATTTCATAAGCACTATTAATGCAAAGACTAGAAACTAAATTAATCTTGTTTGCATGTGTAGTCTTGTAACATAACACCATACTTATGAATCTCACATTGATGTCTTTGATGTCATTCACTCTTAGTGATTTAGTGTTTGATGTTGCTCTAGGTAGGGTCATTACTTTGTTGTTAGGAACTTTCTTAGTTTTTTTTGGTCTACTGGTGGTTGAGTGTAAACTAGTTACTACCCTAATTGCTTGCTAGGTAAATTTACAGATAGAATCCAACCATAGAAATTCTCCAGGTTCTCTACTTAGGACAATTCTCACTACTTCCAGAAATTTAGGGATATTCAATATTTCAGCAAAACCTAAAGTGTCCACAATCTTGTGTTTAGGTTTAACAGTGTCATTTTCATCACAAATTATCATTCTAAACATTTTCAACAATTCCTCAGAACCTAATTCTTCAATGTTACAATGTATATATATCCTAGGGTCTTCATCATAAGCTACACCTTTAGGAATTTTTGAAAATGCTCCTATGGAATCATCTTGCTTAGCTACTTTGGGAATTATTTTAAACAAGGCCTAGGGCATTTTACATTTTCCACAATAGTAGGGTTCACAATTAACAAGGGAGCAAAAGAAGAAGCCATTGAAAAATACCTTTAGTTGCCTAACAATATCTGAATGGTTGAAACAAATTGCTTCACACCTTTTCCTTGAATGCCTTTGCTCATTTTCACACTCTCTGCTAATTTGAATGCTTGGTGAATAAAAAATGAGGGAAACCCAATGATTTATAATGAATTTTCTCTCAACAACCGCATTAAATGCTCATCAGTTAAGTGAAAACTTAACACATTTGCCAGTAAAGAAGAAATCTATCTTCTCACCATCAACTGAGGGTAATCTGCATGATATTCAATTTTCTGCAATACCCCCAAAGGGTTACTTCTCAGTTGGATGAAGAATCTCCTACCGGTGAAGGGTTACTTTGTTCTACTGGTGAAGAAATAGTCTCATCAACATTCTGATTTGTCTTCCTAATCCATTGTTTTGAAAATTCTTGATTTACCTCATCTAGCTTTTCTTTGCCTTTCAAATTGGATCCTTTATTATTTACCGATGAAGTCTTGCTTCTACAAAATTTTGCAATATGTCCAATTTTATTACAAGAATAACAAGGCACATTATTCTTTTGAATAGCCTTTTCATATCCTATGTTGGTTTGTGTTCTACATTGATTAGATTAATCCCCAAATCTTCCACAAACATAACATTTCACATTCATTCTGCAGTTTTCTGAATTTTGACCAACTTTGTTGTATTTGGAACATTGACCGATGGGTGCATTAATATTCTGATTGTTTCTAGATCTACACTAATTTTCTCTATGACCATACTTGTTACAGTTAAATCATTTTTCATTAAATTTATAAGCACTAGGTTGTCTTACCGGTTTACTATGATCATGATTGTTTGCAGTACCAAAATATTCTCCAACTTTAAATCCAAGTCCATTAGTATTTCCATTTAATTTCTGACTTTTCAGCATATCATCAAGTTCCTCTGAACTTTTCTTGAATTTCTCTTTGTGTTGATTTGTAGCGGCCAACTCATTTTCCAGAATTCCCTTTATCTCATAAGCTCAGTTTTATCATATTGCATGTGAATCAGATCTATCTTCAACATATCATTTTCATGACTGAATCTTATATTTTCATTTCCATCATCATTGAGTCTCCTAGTCAAGTCTTCTTCATTCTTCTTCCTATCTTAAATGTCTTCACAAAACCTCATAGTCATATCTTGAATTTCATTCTTCATAGTATTGTTTTCTTGTCTCAACTTGTTCACAAGTTCAATAAGAGTTTCCTTTTCATCATTATCATTCTGCATCTTCTCATGAAGTTCTTTTCTTTTATTTTGAGATATAGTAAAATTCTCCTGAAGTCCTTGAATGAATTCCCATGCAGTCCTTAGATCATCTTCAAGTTTAATATTATTTAATTTTTCTGCATCATAATCTACCAATTGTTTTCTTATGTTCTCCACCTGTATCGGTGTCAGAATCTTCCTCAAGTTGTTAGGCTTTTGAAAATAGAGGACTAGGCTCTGATACTAATTGTTAGGATTATTGACAGTCCCAAAGATACTGAGAGGGGGGGTGAATCAGTATCTAACCGATTAGCAGAATATTTAAACTTATTAACAGCTTTGCATCCTAAAATAGTGTACCGGTGAATAAGAATTAATGCAGCAAATAAGAATAATAGAGACAACATAGAGAACACACCATAACACAAGGCATTTAATGAGGAAACCTGATGTGGGAAAAACCTCGATGAGATTTGTGACCCATAATATTCACTCACTGGCCAATGAATAAATATTACTTACAATGAGGGGCCTGCACATGCAGGAAGGCCAACTACCTAGAGCTCACTGCTCAATAAGAGTCACGCTGACTACAAAAGTGGATTATGAAATCTAATACAATGTACTTCTTCAAATCAGCATCAACTATGCCAGGTTCAGTACCATTTTAAGCTCATTCTATAACCAAAACCTTCCCTGTCAACTATATCTCCTTATACAAAAATATTATCCATATATGCTCTCCATGCATCCTTACTCCATTAAATGACCTATAAGATCTCATACATATATATGAGTCTTTTACAATATGCCATGTTGGCTTTTACAAAAGATAATTACATTTAAATACAATAAACAAAAGTTTATTCCCTATTGGTTGGGGTGTCGGTATACATTGTTGCCGCTGCCGGTGAAGTGTCTACCAATGTATGTAGATGTCTATTTCTGGTACAGGTAATTGTTAGTGGCTTACTAGAAGGTTGCTAGATGGTTACCATCAATGACAACATCAACTATTCTCATAAGAGTGTAGAATGCCAAAAATCCCCACCTTGCAGCCTATAACAGAAAACACCATGCAAGATACTGGCAACTGGTAATAGATCACAAGATATAACCAATAAGCAACCCTACCTGATAGAAGCAACACAAGATAAAGCCAGTAACAAATAAATCCATCATTACAATCATTTAAAGAGTTACATAAGCCTTCAGTAGCTACACATGATGGACCATAGCCCAAGATTACAAAATAATCCTTACAACACAGAACTAAGATCCACAAATATTCTGCTCAAAAAATTTGACCTTCGGTAACAGCCTACACTATTCTGCATTGATCTAGACCTTAGTTCCTTTTGGACTTCAATCCCCTCAGACTAGAATATCCCTAGAAACTACATCTTTTCTTGATCTCCTCTTCCTCCGACCTATATCCTACAATATGAATGTCTAAGATTTCCCTTTTTACCATCTGCAAGTGATAACAACTCTATCGAGTCGGCCAAAGACCAACTGGTTCATGATGAAGCATGCAAATGATAACATATTGGCCCAAATCACTAAGAACATCTTCAAATGCATAAAAATACATATGGTCCTCTGGGAACATTGAAAAAGGCCCAAAACAACATCGCTCAATGATCCACAAGTTACAAAAACAACCTGCAACTCAATTCATCTTCGCTCTATACATTGCAAAACCAACCGGTAAGAACATACCAATACCGGGCCAATACCAGGATCGATATCTGATTAGGATCAAATCTAAATGTTAGTGTGAACTACTCTGGTGCTCCTACATCAATGATAAACAAGTGAAGGTTGCTAAGTTGTAGAGTTTGAAAGAACAGTATAAGACATTGAAGATGGGAGATGATGAGAACATACACTCTTTTATGGCTACAGTGAATGATCTTGTCTTAGGTACTAGATGTGTTAGTAGAAACATCGAGGAAGATGAAATTGTTTCCAAGGTGCTAAGATCTTTATCTCCTACCTATAAATATAAGGTTGCTCCTATTGATGAGATCCAGAGTGTGAGTACTATGACAAGCAATATGTTGGCTGGAAAATTTGTTGCATTTGAGCTTAGTGAATTTGGAGAATCGCATGGAAAGTCTGAGACTACATTTAGAGCATCTGCAATTATATTTGATAAGAAAAAATAAGATCCTAATGAGTGAAGAATATCTAGATATGAAAGAGAGAGGACAAAGATGGAAGAGCAAGAAAGGGAGTTGGATGAACTTGAAGCACTGATTGCCTAAAGGTGCCAATAAGTATGATGGAAAATTGCCTTTGAAATGTTTTTCTTGTAACAAGATAGGACATCTTTCTTTGAGATGCTTGGAGAGAATGGCTAAGTATGACAAACATGATAAGTTCGGTAAGCATGATAGGAATGATAGATAAGAAAAGCATGATAAGTATGGTAAGCCTTACAAGCCTAACCAAAAGTATAGGGATCAAAAGAACTGTTACTATCCTACTAATGGAGGTATTACAAATGAAAAATTGGAAGGAGATGAAGTTGTATTACTTTCCACTAAGGAAGATGGAATTGTACCTATTGATTCCACTAACTGTACTATTGAGGAGAAATCTTTAGCTGCTAAAGTTGAAGATAAATATGAATGGGTGATTGGCAGTGGTTTTCACATAATATGACTGGTGATAAAAGAAAATTTGTGTGTATGGAAATATATGATGCTGGAATAGTTAGATTTGGAGATGACAAAGAATGTGTAATATGTGGGAAAGGTTCTATTTCTTTTGATGGTAAGCATAACACTGATGAAGTCTTCTATGTTGAAGGTTTGAAACATAATATTTTGAGTGTTGGATAGATGGTTGATACAGGTTATGATCTATAATTAAAGGATGGTAAATGCAAGATCTTAAATTCCTTTGGTATAGAGATTGCATCTAGAACTAAGACTAAAGGTAACATTTTTTCATTTGAATGCTAGTTTGAAAAGTTGTTTGATTGCTTAGATTGATGAGAGTTGGTTATGGTATAGGAGAATGTGTCATGTGAACTTTGATTCAATGATTAAAATCATTTCTACACATGTTGTTAGAGATCTTCCTAAGATTGTTAAACCTGCTAATCCGGTGTGTAAGGAATGTTAGTTGGGTAAGAAAACAAGAATTTCTTTCAAGAGAAAACAATATACATATGATGGATTGCTATATATTGTGCATATTAACCTATGTGGACCTACAAATGTTAGAAGTGTGCAGGGTGATAGATATTTTATGCTACTAATTGATGATTATTCTAGGATGATGTGGGTTGTTTTTTTGAAGGAGAAATCAAAAGCATTTGATAAATTCAAGATATTCAAAGATAAGGTTGAGATCGAGTCTAGATTGAAGGTCAAGTGTTTGAGATCTGATAGAGGTGGAGAACTCTGTTATGGTGAGTTAAATTCATTTTGTGAGAAGCATGGGATTCAAAAACAATTATCTACTCCTAGAACCCCTCAATAGAATGGAGTTGTTGAGAGGAAGAACATAACTATTTCAGATGGTGCAAGGACTATGCTGATTGAGGGAAAAGTTTTGAAGATCTACTAGAGAGAAGCTATTAGCACTGTTGTTTACACATTCAACAAATTTCACATCAAAAGAGATATCAATAAGACCCCTTATGAGATTTGGTTTGGTAATGTTCCTACTATGAGATATTTCAGAGTATTTGGTAGCAAATGTTATATCAAAAGGGATGAGGATATAGGAAAGTTTGATGCTAGAAGTGATGAAGGAATTTTCTTGGGATATTCAACAAAGAGAAAAGCCTATCGATGCTACAATAAGAGACTAATAAAGATAGTAGAAAGTGCAAATGTGAAAGTGGATGAAAACCTTGGGAAAGAGATTAGAGAATGTGGTTAAGATGATAGATAACATATTGTTTTAGCCCCTATTTAGCCTGAAGAGCCTATGAAGAATGATCTGATAGAGACTATGAATCTGGTTGTTGTTGGTGAAGGAGTACATGAACTCAAGAATCAGAACTATCAGAAGACTCCAAGGTATGTAAGATTGAATCATTCTAAAAATCAGATTATTGGTGATAAGAATAAAGGTGTGATGACTAGAAGAAGTCTAGCTGCTGAAGAAGTATGATTGATTTCCAAAGTTGAACCTAAAGATGTTGTTGAAGCCTGTAAAGATGAACCTTGGATGAGAGATATGGAAAAAGAACTAGATCAGATTGAAAATAATAATACTTGGGAACTTGTACCTAGACCTAAGGATAAGAATGTTATTGGTACTAAATGGGTATTGAAAAATAAATTGAATAAGGGTAGTGAAGTTGTCAGAAATAAAGCTAGACTACTCTGCAAAGGATATTCATAGCAAGAAGGGATTTATTATGAGGAGACTTTTTCTCTAGTTTCCAAAATTGAAGCTGTTAGATTGTTGCTTGATTATGCTGCTTATAAAGATTTCAAGGTATATCATATCGATGTCAAATCTGCCTTTTTGAATGGTGATCTTGAGGAAGAAGTTTACATTGAGCAACTTGATGGATTTTCATTATCAAATGATGGTGACTTGGTTTTCAAACTAAAGAAATATCTTTATGGATTGAAACAAGCTCCTAGAGCTCGGTATGCTAGACTATATAAATATTTGTTGAAATTGGGATTTAGTAAAGGTGTTGCTAATAGTAATTTATACTTTAAGATAGAAAATGATAACATCCTAATTGTTGAAGTCTTTGTTGATGATATAATATTTGGTGGTGATGATGAATTGAGCATGAAGTTTGTCGATGACATGCAGAAAAAATTTGAGATCTCTATGACTGGTGAGATTAAATTTTTCTTAGGTTTGTAGATTGTACATACTAGAAAAGGTATATTCATATCTCAAACTAAGTATGCGAAGGAATTTCTAAAGAAGTTTGGATTAGATGACTCCAAACCGATTTGAAATCCTATGGTGACTGGTTGTAAATTGTCTAAGAATGATGAATCTCTTGAAGCTAATCAAAGTTTGTATAGATCTATGGTTGGTAGACTATTGTATCTTACTCAGACCAGGCCGGACATTATGTATGCTATGTGTATGGTTGCTAGATATCAAGTTGATCCAAAAGAGAGTTATGTCACTGCTGTGAAGAGGATATTTAGATACTTGAATGGAACTATGGAGTATGGATTATGGTATCCGAGGAATGATGGTTTCATTCTTTGTGCCTACATTGATGCTTATTTTCCTAGTGATATTGATGATTGAAAGAGAACTACTAGTGGAGCATTCATTTTTGGTAAAAAGTTGATTTCATGAGCTAGCAAGAAACAAGATTCAATGTCCTTATCTACCGCTGAAGCTAAGTACATTGTCATTTCTAGTAATTGCACTTAGGTAGTTTGAATGAAGCAAATGTTGAAGGATATTATAATTATTTATGATAAGACTAATATTATATACTGTGATAATTCTAGTTCTATTAACATGTCAAAGAATATGGTGCAACATTTAAAGACTAAGCATGTGTCAATCAAATATCATTACTTGAGAGAGAAAATTAGTGAAGAGAAGGTGAAGTTGGAGTATGTATCTATTAGGATAACTAGTGAACAACTGAGAGGGGGTGAATTAGTTGTTAACAGATTACATCAATTAATCCATAACACAACCTTAAATCAGAGCACATAACATTTAAATATTAGTAAAGCAGAAATAGATTCCAGTAGAAGCAGATACCGATAAAAAATGCAACTCAATAATTAAACATATAATTAACACAATGCAACCATACCACATAACACAAAGATTTGTGTAAAGCGGAAAATCGCGATCGAACCCTAGTTGCTCTCCCCTCTTCCAACTCCAAGGAGAGAGAAGGGAGGTTCGCTAGGATTTAATGGTTTTCACTTAGGGGAGAGACTTTACATTCAAAAGAGGGGTTGAAACCCACAAGATCCAATCCCACGCAATGCAAGATTGGATGCTAAATGTGTTTCAAGGGTTCAGGCAGCAAGGCTACCCTCTTTTGTAAAGAATGTGCATAGGAGAATTAAGCTAGGAATGCATAGAAAGTGACAAAGATTCGCTTATAAACTGAGATAGGAATACAGTATGAAGCTGCGGACCTGGAATTAGCAGTAAAATGTCGATACGGCGTTGTCCTGCAAATTTGAGTAAAAGTTGTCAGGACGATGGCGCTCGGCACCACGGTCCTCCGAAAGATCCGCGAAACGAAGGGGGATCTGTTCATCTCTGCACAAGGATTCCAGATCTTCAATCTCAGCCGCGTACCTGCAACCTACACACAGAAAAGCGAAGATGATTGGGGGGTTAGGGATTAGGGGTTTGCCTTTAGGTCAAACCCCAGTTTTGGAATTAACCAAGAAATGAGCAAGAGCTGTAAATGTAAATGACTGTAAAACAAGTACTAATACCTTGTTCTAAGGATGTTTGTATCCTTATGTGCGAAGGTCTAGATGTTGTATGTTGTATGTTGTAGTAGTATGTGATCTCCTCTTCAATGGTTGAATCCTTGTCTTGAATGCAACACTTAGCCTTGAATGGAGACTTGAAATAATCAATTGCTTGAAGGAATGCTTGAATGCTTGAATGCTTGAGTATAGTTTCCACGCTTGTACACATATGTCCCTCTTACCCAAATGGGAGAGGAAAATGTAGTTTATATACTTGTCAATTAGGGCTGATAGACTAATTTTCCCAACCTTAGGCCGACCAGGAAAGTTAATTTCCAAATTGCAAACAAAAAGACCCGCAATCTCCTTAGGAGACCGAGCCCAAAATAGGACCCAGGGACCAGGGCGCTGGGCGCCATGGTCTTGGGGACCAGGGCACTGGGCGCCATGGTCCTGGGGACCAGGGCATTGGGCGCCATGGTCCTGGGGACCAGGGTGCTGGGCACCCTGGTCCTGAGGGACCAGGGCATTGGGCGCTCTGGTCCCACCTCCCGGGACAGCAGGGTGCAAGGAGGTTCAGGCCAGGGTACTTGAAAAATGCAGTTTTTCAGTGTCATAATCAGGTTTCGGGGTCTCCATTCAGGTTGCGTGTTGCGTCGCCATCGTGAAGACCGAAATGCAGTCGAAATTGCAAGTGTCACAATTTTAGGACGCTACATTTAGCCCCCACTTTAGCGGGAGTATAGGCATATGCTCATACTTCCGGTAAAGTACAAGGAAACAACATTGAAAGACTTTCACCATGTCAAGGAGGCAAGATACACCAAGCCCCCAGTGGACTAAGGATCTTATGACTTCGATTGACAAAGTAAAAGGGAAGATCACGAGGGAGAACCATGACTGTCAGTAGTAAGGTTCCCTCACTATGAGTTATGCAAGAAAGATATCAAAAATTTTCAAGGCAAGGCTAAATTTGCCAAGAAATTCTCAAGTATCTTGAAAAGATATGAACGGGATGTATGCCCCCCTACGTTAAAGTGATCGCACACGCCTCACTAGGGGTGATTGCTTTAAGGTAGTGATACATATAAGGAATGAGAAGGGAAAGGAGCACGTTATCACAAGGATTTAGCCCCCAAGTGTGAGATAAGCCCAAGGATAATAGACACAAAACACAAAGCACGAGGTGACTTCACTTTCCTCGGGGTCAGTATGCTGTATGATAATTCATGTATATATATCATATGTATGTATACATAATTGTTCTTCATTCCCTAATCAAGGAAGGTCACCTAGAAGAAGGGAACACATGTGTCTTTTGAGTCAACATGAGAGAGATCGAGAGATCTCAATGCTTTGCATCATCCTCAAGTAGACAACACTAAGGACAACAAATAGAAGAATGAGAGTAACATATAGAAGAAGTAACAAAAGAGAGGGGGAGAGAATCTGCTATGCTAATGTAACTAGTCTAGCACGTCATCTACCCCTCGATCTTGCTGATCAATGTTTCGGGAAGGCAGGGAACACGGTAGAGGAGGAACATTCAACACAGCAGATGGAGCTATCACAAGATCCAAACAAGGGCTATGTTCATGTTCCGAGCCACGTTGTTCTTGTCTAGGAGCTAGGATAAGTGCTTTAGAAAATTCAGTAGATAAATGGTTATCAATATCAACAAGTTCATATTCACTATCAGAAGCAAGAGAAGTAACATTTTCATCATGAATAACATTTTCATCTATATCATCATCAAGATTTATAAAGATAGGGTCTTTAACTTGCACAGGATCAAGACCATCATGCATCTTATGTTTAGGAGATTTAGGCTCAATGTCCGGCTGAGGAGAAAATGGAATAATGCTTGTTGAAGGTGTTTTTGGAGATTTCAAAGTTTGAGCTCTAAGATGACGCTTTCGTCGGCGTTCACATGCAGAACGATTTCATCTAGTCTTAGTAGGAAGTGAAGAAGATTGAGGAGGAGGAATGTTCTCATCCTTATCACTTGGGTGTTTAGGTTGTGGTCTCTTAGGCTGAACAATAGGAGAAGAAGAAGGTCTCTTCTCTCTATAAAAGGAAGGAGGAGGAACTGCTCCATATAAGGGAGGAATATTTGGTTTAGGAAGGAGACCAAGTCCATCATGACGAGGAGGGATAGGTCTACTTTTAGGAAGTTTATTAGATATAGACATAGTCACATCCATAGGGATGGGTTGGGAATCTTCTTGAGGAAAGACATTAGTTTTATCTTTCAAAGGAAGAACTTCCTTCTCAAGAATGATAGGAATGTCAAGTTTAGGTGTTCTAGGTTCACTTAAAGATAGGATCATATCTGTTTTCCACTTTTGATAAGATTTGAAAAGATGATCACTTCGCAGAGGAAGGGATTGGAATTGTTTAGGCCAAAAGTAATCAAGAGGAACACTAGAGGTTCTTTCAGCTGGTTTAAAGAGGCTATGATTGATAGTAACAACTTCACCATTATGGGGAAATTTCAAACACTGATGAATAGGAGAAGCAATAGCTTTCATGGAAGATAGCCAAGGATAGCCAAGCTTCACACGAAATTGTTCGGAAGATGGAATAATAGCAAAGTTCACATCAAGGGATTTGTTATAGACCTCAATAGGCAATGTAATAGAACCAATTGCGGGAGAAGAAAATGCATCAAATAGTTTCACAATCACATCTGTTTTGTCATAAATCACTTGATTCAATTGCAAAGTAAAAAGAAATTCTTCAGTAATAACATTAACCATGCACGAAGGATCAATAAGCACTCCACGGCAAGGTGCATTCTTGACTTTTGCAACTATGTATAAAGGACCATCAGGTGCCCTAATGGTTTCACTGGAATCAAATGTGATGGAAGTTTCTTTAGGGTTTTCTTGCTTCTCTACAAAGTTAATCACATTTGGAGTCATAGACACAAGACCATCAGATGAAAGAGATGAATCATTAGTCTCAATCGCATTAGAGGTATGAGAAGGTAATGGATCAGTGAAAATCTAAAGATTTTGATTAGGAGGAGCTACAAATGTATTGCCTTTATCATTCACTCTAGAAATAGAGATAGTATTATTATCAATCAAATCTTGAATTTTACCCTTTAAAGAAAAACATTTTTCAGTATCATGCCCAGGCTGACGATGAAATTGACAAAAAGCTTTGTTATCAAAATAAGGTGAAGTAATCTTTGCAGGATCAATTTGCCTTATAGGAGGAAGAGTAAGCACATTTTGTTCCAATAACTTATTCATAATACTATGCAATGATTCATTCAAAGGAGTATACTTTCTTTCTTTCTTGAAAAATTTAGAAATAGGAGGCACGCCTGATGCTGCATTCACATTGTTGTTGATGATGTTTTCATTGAATTTGATGGAATCTCTGTTCGGTTTAAACTTCCCAAATGGTTGTTGACTGCTATCACCCTTATCACTCGGAGCCATAGGATGTGATTGTTCCATTTGACTCACAGTCAGTTGATAATTGTGAAGAGTGGCACACAACTGTTGGAAAGAAGTAAACTCAGAAAACAAAAGTTTGTCTCGAATATCTCTTTGTAAATTAGAAATAAAGATTCTTTGAATATCATTGTCAGGCACTGGAAAAGAAATTTGAGCATACAAATGCTTATATCTACCAATGAAATCAGTCACTTTTTCTTTAACACCTTGTTTACAATGCATTAAATCAATTAAAGTAACTTTAGGACTTATATTATTTTGAAATTGTTGAATGAAAGCATTTGCAAGTTGTTCGAAAGAAGTAATAGAATAGGAAGGCAACGAGCAATACCATTGTAGGGCTTTGTCTCTTAATGTTCTCGTGAATAGTTTTGCAAGCAACCTTTGGTCATAAGCAAAATCGGTACAAATTGTTTGAAAGGTCTTAACATGTGTTAGAGGATCACCTTTACCATTATAAAGTTCCAAATGTGGGATTTTGACATGTTTAGGAGGGATAGCTTGAACAATGTCAAGAGAAAGTGGGCTCACAACATCAAATGTGGGCACACTAAACTTAGATTGATTCATAGAGGCAATTTGTTGTTGTAAAGAAGAGACAATTTGTGCAAGATTGTTAATGGTCGCTTCAGTCGAAGAGTTCATATTAGATGTGTTAGATTGAGATGGAGGTGTTATGTTATTGAAAGAAGGTAAAGAGTAAGGTGTTGGGACCCAATGATAATTAGTCATAGGAGATGATTGGACAGGAGGAACACTACAAGGAGGAATGGAATGATTGAATGAATTGCCCCCTTGCGTCATGTTCATTTGTGGAGATGTAATAGGAACACTCATTGAAGGAATGAATGAAGAAGTCGGATTGAATGAAGGGATAGGGTTAATTGAAGAAGAGGGAGGATTGCCCCCATGACTAGTGATCACAGGGGGAATGTCTTGTGTAGAAGTAGCCATTATGTTTGATGTAAAGGTAGGTATGCTAGCAATAGAAGTCATCAAAGGAATAGAATGATTGACTTGTGTAGGAGGTTGTGTATAACCTAAAGTTTCGGCACAACTCTTCATAGGCATCACGTTCGAATTCACAATGTGTGAAATACCATGCAAAATATCAATTCCATTCTTATCACTTTGAAGCATATGTTTTAGACCCTCAATTAAAGGAAGAGCTTGACTATCAGGGTATTCTTGAGACATCCATTATCGAAAATCGTCAAATTGGTTACCCAATTTCGAAAGTTGTTCTTCATAAACCTCATGGAGAACTTCTTCATCATTAGGAGGATTAGAGGAATTACCCATGTCCTCGTTAAAAAGGCTATTCAAATTAGGTTCCATCTCCTCAGTAGTTAAACCTCGGAAAGACTTAATTCTACGACTTCGTCTAATGGGAATAGTGTAAGTAGGACTTATTGTTGTAAAACTCATGCACTAGAAAGAGAGAGAAGATTTTGAATTTAGACGTAGCAATTTTCAGTAAAATCAGCCAATCTTCTGGATTTAAGCTGTTAAATGCAATCACAACAGTCTCCTGAAATTTTGGAAAAAATGTCCGGGACCGTGGCGCTCAGAGTGCAACACGGTCCTTGCAACTTTTTCCAAAATTTGCAGGGATGAAAGGTATGATGATTTTAAAGCCAATCTGAAAAAATTGAGTGGTTTTACGATCTATAGATAGGCCAAATTAAAGTTGCAATCTCAAAATTGAACCCTACCCAGATTGTCGAAAAATGCAAAATTTGAATTTTGAAAAAGAGAGGGAAACTGAAATTTTGAATTTTACGATTTTAGAGGGAAATGTCAAGAGTAATGCAAATTTTGAAATTTAAAAATTGACTCAATTTCACGCAAAATTCAATTTTGAAAGCGGAAATCAAAGTTGTTGTAATTAAGCACTTAATTTCAAAAGTCACAAAATGCAAGAACTTGAACAAAGCACTGAAATTTTTAATGAATGTTAACACACTTTTTAGATTTAGGACAGTAAGAACACAATTTTGACACAAAATTTCAGTTTCAATGATTTTTGAATGTTTAAAAGTCTTAATCCAAGCAATTACAAGACCAACTTTGACTGTAATTTTGAAGGTGTTAAAATTGATAAAATCAGCCAAAATTCTGGATTTTAGCAGGAAAATACAGTAAGATCTTGCTCCCAAAATTTCAAAAAAAATGTCGGGGACGATGGCGCTCGGCGCCACGGTCCTCGCAACTTTTTTCCAAATTTTCAGGGATGAAAGATATTGTGATTTTATTGCGGAATCCAAAGTTACAGCTGATTTGGAGATGTTTTGATCAGTGAAATTGTCGGACAAAGGTTGAATCAAGAGGGTTTCAAAAATTAGGGTTTTGACACTTAACCGCTTAATTTTCAAAATTAAAACATAGATATGAATTGATAATTTGTAATAGAAGGATAAATCTGAAATAAGCATTAACAATTAAATATTTCACAAGTTTAATTACTAAAAAGAAATTTTAGGGTTTTTATGCAATCACCTCTAAAATTTTGCAAAAGATCAAACATGGAAATGTAATCAATTTTTTCAGATCTAAGCATGAAAAATCAGAAAGGATGTTCACGTCGGGTTCACCAAAATGTAAAGCGGAAAATCGCGATCGAACCCTAGTTGCTCTCCCCTCTTCCAACTCCAAGGAGAGAGAAGGGAGGTTCGCTAGGATTCGATGGTTTTCACTTAGGGGAGAGACTTTACATTCAAAAGAGGGGTTGAAACCCACAAGATCCAATCCCACACAATGCAAGATTGGATGCTAAATGTGTTTCAAGGGTTCAGGCAGCAAGGCTACCCTCTTTTGTAAAGAATGTGCATAGGAGAATTAAGCTAGGAATGCATAGAAAGTGACAAAGATTCGCTTATATAACTGAGATAGGAATACAGTATGAAGCTGCGGACCTGGAATTAGTAGTAAAATGTCGATACGGCGTTGTCCTACAAATTTGAGTAAAAGTTGTCGGGACGATGGCGCTCGGTGCCACGGTCCTCTGAAAGATCCGCGAAACGAAGGGGGATCTGTTTGTCTCTGCACAAGGATTCCAGATCTTCAATCTCAGCCGTGTACCTGCAACCTACACACAAAAAAGCGAAGACGATTGGGGGGTTAGGGATTAGGGGTTTGCCTTTAGGTCAAACCCCGGTTTTGGAATTAACCAAGAAATGAACAAGAGCTGTAAATGTAAATGACTGTAAAACAAGTACTAATACCTTGTTCTAAGGATGTTTGTATCCTTATGTGCGAAGGTCTAGATGTTGTATGTTGTATGTTGTAGTAGTATGTGATCTCCTCTTCAATGGTTGAATCCTTGTCTTGAATGCAACACTTAGCCTTGAATGGAGACTTGAAATAATCAATTGCTTGAAGGAATGCTTGAATGCTTGAATGCTTGAGTATAGTTTCCATGCTTGTACACATATTTCCCTCTTACCCAAATGGGAGAGGCAAATGTAGTTTATATACTTGTCAATTAGGGCTGATAGACTGATTTTCCTGACCTTAGGCCGACCAGGAAAGTTAATTTCCAAATTGCAAACAAAAAGACCCGCAATCTCCTTAGGAGACCGGGCCCAAAATAGGACCCAGGGACCAGGGCGCTGGGCGCCATGGTCCTGGGGACCAGGGTGCTAGGCGCCCTGGTCCTGAGGGACCAAGGCGCTGGGCACTCTAGTCCCACCTCCTGGGACAGCAGGGTGCAAGGAGGTTCAGGCCAGGGTACTTGAAAAATGCAGTTTTCAGTGTCATAATCAGGTTTCGGGGTCTCCATTCAGGTTGCGTGTTGCGTTGCCATCGTGAAGACCGAAATGCAGTCGAAATTGCAAGTGTCGCAATTTTAGGACGCTACAATTTGTATGTAGAAAACTCGGTAAAGGGAAAAACCACGGTGGGAAGCCTACCCATAGTTAGATGATAGTTCTAGAGAAAGTATATGATACAATGAGGGGCTTGCACATCTAGGAAGGCACACTACCTAGAGCACACTACTCATTACAAAAGAGTCATTGACTATAGAGAGGTTTAAACCACCTCAAGATAATGGACAACAATCCAGTAGAGTGAACTACCAGAGATAGCATCTACCATGTCTGATTATAGTCCAGGTTAAGCTCAACACCAGTGGTCTTTGACCACTTCCTTAATCCCAATTCGATCCTCAATGATAAAAAAAACCCTCTACCTGAATGATATTACAATATTTGCACCTTACATTCCATACTACTTTTCTACAAAAAGATCTTACATCAATTCATACCAACCCTAAGACCTAAACCAATTAGGTCGACCATCTAAAAGATATTACAATAAGATCATTACATAAATCCATATTATAATGATATTCCATGTCAGCTTTAGACCAAAACAACATTAACCATTCCATAAAACATCCCTGTAACATGTAGAGAACACATTAACATGATACCGATCCATAACCTAGATAGGCACTGGACCTATTCTAGGTCCACCATGCCAAAGCAACATCTCCAACTGATTGAAGCACGATCAGAGAACATCTTCAGCATCTTGAAAGCCACACCAACACCACTTATGCATCTTATCAAGAATTCTTAATGAAAGTTCTACCGGTAGAACCTTAAACCAATTTTGGTAACCAAAACCTATTTGTCAGTAATAGCTAGTGCCAGTAGCCAACCATAACAAATAGTGTTGACATCGATACAATACATAATCAATTCCTCTAAAATGCCAACAATCTCCCCCTTTTCTATTGATGGTAACACTAGATGTGAAAACATCTAAGTAACAAGAAATGCCAAATAAGTCTCCCCCAATGGAAGACAACCAACAAAATCCCCCTTTGAATAATATCTCTGTAAAGTTCTAAAGTTTCCTTTTTTACATCAGTATCTCTCCCCCTTTTACATCAATGCTAGAGATCTAACAAAAATATCAAATCAATTATGTAATTCCCTGAATCTCAAAGGTGAGTACTCCCCCTGAATAGTAGCACCACTTCATCAATACCAAAATATATAGTATCTTTGATAATGCATGTCAGACTGATGCCAAACTGCATCAATTAGGTCTCTCCCAGAGGGGCATAAACCCCCAATCTGTCTCTCAAATACTCAAATGATTCTTTAGCCAGTGGTTTAGTGAATATATCTACGATTTTCTCTTTAGTATTCATATAAACCAATTGACTTCCTTTTCTTCTACCTTATCCTTCAGAAAGTTATACTTTATTGATATGTACTTAGTCTTAGAGTGAAATACCATATTCTTAGACATGTCAATAGCTGTAGAGTTATCATAGTATATAACTACCAGTTCACTACATTTTACCCTGATATCCTTCAACATTTACTTCATCCACAAGACCTGAGTACAATTAGTTGTTGGTGCAACATATTCAACTTCTGCAATAGATAAAGAAATGCATGACTTTTTTTTGCTGATCCATGAAACTAGTTTCTTTCCAAGAAAGAAAGCTCCACCAGAAGTGCTCTTCCTATCATCAGTATCTCCTACCCAATCTAAATCTGTATATGCACACAAGTGAAGTTGTCATCTCTAAAATACCATAAGCCAAATTTAGTTGTGCCTTGTAGATACCAGAATATCCTCTTTACTTGACATTCATGATTTTCTTTAGGATTACTTTGATATCTTGAAATAATACTCATAGCATTTATAATATCTAGTCTAGTCTGAGTTAGATATAACAGGGCAACAATCATAGACTTATACCTTGTTGGATTTACCATTGCAGATGTATCATTGCCAGATAATATCTCACTTGTCACCATAGGGGTACCTACTAGTTTGGAATTATCCATACCAAACTTCTTCAACAATTCTCTTAGATACTTAGTTTGATAGATAAAGATACCTTTGTTAGTCTGAGTAATCTGCAAACCTAAGAAAAATTTCATTTCGCTAATCATGGACATCTCATATTCATTTTTCATGCTGTTAGAAAATTCCATGCACAATTTATCTTCTCCTCCAAAAATTATATCATCAACAAATACTTCAATAATCAAAATATCATCATCAATAATTTTGTAATATAAATTACTATCAGCACTGTCTTTAGTAAAGCCAAGCTTTAAAAGATATTTATCCATCCTTGCATACCAAGCTCAGGGAGCTTATTTCAATCCATATAACGCTCTCTTTAACCTACAAACCATATCCTTATCATCTATCAGTGAAAAACCATTAGGCTGCTCAATGTATACCTCTTCTTCAAGTTCACCATTCAAAAATGCACATTTAACATCCATTTGATAAACCTTATAGTTCTTATAAGCTGCATAGGAAAGAAATAGTCTAACAACTTCAATTCTAGCTATAGGTGCAAAAGTCTCACCATAATCAATTCCTTCCTTTTGAGAATATCCTTTACAAACCAGTCTAGCCTTGTTTCTTATAAATTGACCATCCTCATTCAGTTTATTTATAAAAACCCATTTAGTTCCAATAACATTCTTATTTTTAGGCCAAGAAACTAAAGTCCATGTTTCATTCTTCTCTATCTAATTTAATTCATCTTCCATAGCCTTTAACCAATATTTATCTTTACAAGCTTCAATAACAGTTGTCGGTTCAATTTGAGAAATAAGAAGTACCTCTTCATTTGCCAGTCTCCTTCTAGTCATAACTCCCTTGTTCCTATCTCCAATGATTTTATCGCCAGAGTGGTTTAATCTTACATACGTTGGAGTCTTCTAAACTTCAAGTTCACTGATCTAATCATCAGTCACAGTTGAGTTTTTTGACTGTGACGGTGTAACAGTTTCAATGTCTTATGTTGGTTGAGGTATTTCCGGTTCAATTATGATCATTTCCACTATTGGTTCCCTATCATATGATATAGAATGATTTTTGTATTGCTCATCCACTTTCACATTTGTACTTTCCACAATTGTTTGCAATCTTTTATAACATCTATATGCTTTGCTTGGATTAGAATAACCAAGAAATATTCCCTCATAACATCTAGGATCAAACTTTCTAATTGAATCATCCCTTCTGATATAACATTTACTTCCAAAAATTCTAAAATATTTAACAGTGGGTGTATGTCCAAACCATAGTTCATAATGAGTCTTACCAGTTTCACCTTTGCTATGAACTCTGTTGAATGTATAGACTTTTGTACTCACTACTTCTCTCTAGTAGATATGAGGCAATTGGCCTTCCATCATCATGGTTCTTGCTGCATCCAAAATGGTTCTATTATTTCGTTCCACCACTCCATTGTGCTAAGGAGTCCTAGGTGCAGATAACTATCTCCTAATTCCATTTATCTCACAATAACTGTTAAATACATGAGAAGTGAACTCACCACCTTGATCTGATCTTAGAAATTTGATTTTCATTCTAGTTTTAGTTTCTACTTTTGCTTTAAAGATCTTGAATTTCTCAAAAGCTTCATAATTCTCCCTAAGAAAAGTCACCCACATCATTCTAGAATAATCATTGGTTATTAGCATGAAGTATCTATCACCTTGAAAGCCTCTAATCCTTGGTGGACCACATAAGTTAGTATGAATCAAATTAAGAACACCATTAGATTTATCTTGTATTCTCTTAAAAGTAGTTCTCACTTACTTTCCCAATTAACATTCCTTATATACCGGATTATGAGGCTTCATAATCTTAGGTATATCTCTAACTGCCTTTGTTGAACTGATCTTGACAATGTAATCAAAATTAACATGACACAACCTCTTATACCATAATAAACTCTCATCAATATGAACAATCAAACATGTCTCATTACCAGTGTTCAAGTGAAAGATGTTACCTCCAATCTGAGTACTGAAAGCAATCTCCAAACCAGTCTTGTTAATGATTTTGCATTTTCTATCCTTGAATTGAAGTTGGAATCCCTTGTCCAGCAATTGACCAACACTCAAAAGATTATGCTTTAAACCTTCTACATAATAGACATTGTCAGTATTATGCTTACCATGCAGAGAAATAGTGCCTGCACCTCTGATCATACATGCCTTGTCATCTCCAAACCTTACTTGACCACCATTGTACTCATGTAGGGATAAAAAATATATTTTATCTTCAGTCATATGATGTGAGCATCCACAATCAATTACCCATTCATCCTTGTCTTCAACTTTTTCTGTCAGGGCCTTCTCTTCATTCAAGATAGCCGGTTCTGGTTCATTTTCTTTTAGGGCATAGAATACCCATTCCTTTCCATTGCCGGATCCACTAGCAGAATCTTCTATCGGTTCATCCTTAGAGTCATTAGTTACTCCTTCCTCATCCTCTATGAAGCATTGTTTGTTTCTCTTGAATTTGTATCTATTCTGATTAGGCTTAAATGATTTCTTAACTTTTTCCTCAAATCTTGCATTCCTTTTAGGACATCTATATGCAAAATGACCATTCTTATGACATGCAAAACATTTAAAAGGTGTTTTTCCTTCATACTTCCTTCATGTAGATCCTTTAGGTACTCTTCTAGCAAATAATGCTTCAAGTTGCTCAAATTCTTCATCTTCCTTCCTCATGTCTTCCAATTCCTTTGCATACAGGGATTTCCAATCATTTTTGCTGGTAGATGATGATGATGATGATGCATGAAAATCAGGTTCAAATTTTGCAGCTCTAGAAGGTCAAAATTCTTCAAACTCAAAAGCAGATAATTTCCCAATCATAATGTTTCTGTTAACTTAGGTGTTTTCCATTGTTCTCAATTCATTAATTGTAGTTTCCTTCATCTTGTAAGACGCTAGAAGGGCTCTCAAGACTTTGGAAACTATTTAATCTTCACTCAGAGATCCTCCACAACATTGAATTCCCATGACAATACCATTTACTCTCTCCATAAATGTAGCAATTCTTTCATTGTCATCCATCTTCAAGTTTTCATATCTCACTCATTAGCCATCAAGTTTAGCAATTTTGACAGTAGGGTCACCTTCATTCAAAGTTTGCAATTTATCCCACATAACATTTGCGAATGATTTATTAGTTAATTCCATGATCTGCTGATCGGTAAGTGCACATAGGAGAGATTCTCTAGCTCTATAATCATTCTCAATATTCTTATCCATGTTTGCAGGAACTGGATTTCTAGATGCCAGATCATAAGGTGTATAACCTTTCTCAGTGATTTACCAAATATCCTTGCCAAGGCATCTAAGATGAGTCTCCATTCGGATCTTCCATATCCCATAATTTGTTCCATCAAGCTTAGGGATTTCTCTTCTGGAGATAGTTATCGGTGGATTAGTTGCCATAGGATCTACCTCAAGTAGTTAAGCTTATGTAAAAGAGGACCAATGCTCTGATACCAATTGTTAGGATAACCAGTGAACAAATGAGAGGGGGGGTGAATCAGTTGTTAATAGATTACAACAATTAATCCACAACACAACCTTAAACTGGGGCACATAACAATTAAATACAGGTAAAGCAGAAACAGATGTCAGTAGAAAGAGATATCGATAAAAAATGCAACTCAACAATTAAATAGATAATTAACATAATGCAACCATACCACATAACATCAAGATTTGTATGTGGAAAACCCAGTAAAGGGAAAAACCACAATGGGAAGCCTACCCATAGGAATGCACATTGCCCAGAGTGCATTTCTCATTACAAAAGAGTCTCACTGACTACATAGAGGTTAAAACCATCTCAAGATAATCGACAACAATCTAGTAGAGTGAACTTCCAGAGATAGCATCTACCATGCTTGATTACAATCTAGGTTAAGCTCAACACCGATGGTCTTTGACCACTTCCTTAATCCCAATTTGATCCTCAATGATTGACCAAAACCTCTGCCTCAATGATATTACAATATTCACACATTACATTCCATACCAATTTTCTACAAAGAGATCTTACATCAATTTATACCAACCCTAAGACCTAAATCAATTAGGTCGGCCATCTAAATGATATTACAATAATATCATTACATAAATCCATATTACAATGATATGCCATGTTTGCTTTAGACCAAAACAACATTAGCCATTCCATAAAACATCCCTGTAACATGTAGAGAACACATTAACATGATACCGGTCCATAACCTAGATAGGCACCGATTCTATTATGGGTCCACCATGCCAAAGCAACATCTCCAACTAATTGAAGCATGATCAAAGAACATCTTCAACATCCTGAAAAACTGCACCAACACCACTTATGCATCCTATCAAGAATTCTTAATGAAATTTCTACTAGTAGAACCTTAAACCAATGCTGGTAACCAAAACCTATTTGTCGGTAGCCAACCATAACAACTAGTGTTGACATCAATGACAAAACATCAATGCAACACATAATCAATTCCTCCAAAATGCCAATAGTATCTACAAAGAAACAAATAGCTAACATTTTCACTAAGCCTTTGCCTACAGATACATTTGTCTACTTGAGAGACAAGTTAAGGGTATATACCTCTCCTAATGAGAACTAGATGCATTGAGCTCTATCAATCTGGTGAATTTCAGAGCCTTATCTTTTTATCTGGATTGGTGAGTTGGTGTTTCTCCTCTGGTGGAGCAATTTGTTGATCTAGTTATGTATTTAAGGGGGAGAAAGATTCATGTTTTTATCTTTTGGGAGAGAGAGAGTTTGGTTTTCTTTATAGTGAGCTTTGGAATTATTGTCAAAGGGGGAGAGAGATCATGTGAAAACCCGTTTTATCTGTCTTGATCTTAGGGGGAGTTTGCTAGAGATATCTTCTTTCTTTGCATTAACTATTTTTCACATTCATACATTTCCATCAATGCTAAAGGGGGAGATTCTTTGATATTGTTGGTCATTTCTACTGCTAGGATATGTTATTGTCATTGATGTCAATGTATTCCCGTGATTTGCTTTGGTGAATGCAGATTGTGAAGATCTTATGATCTAGTTTGTAGTGTTGGTTTTTCTATCACTATTTTGTAGAGTCTAGTATGTCCTCTGATATATTCCAGTGTGATAAGATTTTATGCTATGATTTTGAGATATGTGTATCTTCATTTCGGATGGATCATGATTTGGTTCTCCACAAGTTATCTTTCTTCATGACTGTTGCTAATTGGTTGTGTTCTTGAGCTTTCAGACGTTGACCGATGAATATTTAAAAATTGGTGTTAGTGCAATTGTTTCTAATGATTCTAATTTGCTTGTTGGTGTTTCTTATTCATGTCCTATTTGTTTTGGTAATCTACATTGATCATTGTGCAAGTTTTAGGTGGTTTCTATTAACCCGTGATGATTTTCGTGGTATGCAGTTTTCTTGGTGGTGTGGCATGTTGTAGTTGATCTTGGCATGATTTTTGATGGAGTTGTGCATTTGGGAATTCGATTTAGGACCATGTTATGCTATGTAAACAATTATATTGGTCTAGTGGTTGAGCTTTGTATCATGCGATATAATTTTGTAATTGAGGGTTGAGGGTTTAGCCGACCTTATTGTCAAGTTTGATGAATTGTATATATAGGTGATATAGTCATGTAATTTAGGTTTCAATGTTGTTTCTGCATTATCAGAGAGATGTTTGTGTGTGAACAAGTGATTTATCCTTTGGTGTTGAGTTTGTGGTGAGATTGGTGTTGCAAGGCAGATATCTATGCTTAACTAGAACTGTAATCAGGCATTTGGAGATGCTATTCTTTCAGTTCACTTCTTCTAAATTGTAGTTTGAATATTATTGTAATTCAGTGAGACTTCCCTAAGGGTTGTAGCTTTCTAGGCCATTAAATTTGAGCAGTGAGCTCTAGGTAGTGTGCTGAATGCATGTGCATTCCCCGTATTAATATTTTCACATACTACTATAGAGTATCATCTTAATGTGGGTAGGTTCCCACCATTGTTTTTCCCTTAACTGGATTTTCCATGTCAAAATATTGGTGTTGTGTCGTTAATTTTCTTATCTGTCTTATTACTGCAATTTATCAGATCTATTTTTGGTGGTTAAGTTTGTGTATCCAGTGAAGACTGATTCACCCCCCTCTCAGTCTTCCTTGTTGATTTTTGCTAACACTATCTCCTCTCATTGTCTTAGTCATAGGACTACAAACTAAACTAAAATTTATGATAAACTTCAGGTAGAAACTAGCCAATCCATGAAATGATCGAGCCTCTCCAATTCTTTCTGGTGTAGGCCATTCAAAAATTTCTCTTACCTTCTCGTGGTCCATCTTCAATCCATCCATAGATATCAAAAATCCCAAATAGACTAACTCTTCCTTCATGAAAGTACACTTCTTAAGGTTTATCAACAACTTTTCTTCTCTCAACCTCTACAAAACTTGTCTTAAATGCAACAAATGCTCCTCTTTTGTCTTACTAAAAATCAAGAAGTCATCCAAATATATAATAACAAACTTACCCAATAATTTCTTCAATACCTCTTTCATCAATCTCATAAAAGTATTGAGTACATTAGTCAATCTAAAAGGCATCACCAACTATTCATACAATCCTTCATTTGTCTTGAATGTTGTCTTCCACTCATCTCCTTCTATGATTCTAATCTGATGATGTCCACTCTTCAGGTCTATCTTTGTGTAGTATTTGGCTCCACTCAAATAATCCATTATGTCATCCATCCTAGGTAAAGGAAACCAGTTCTTTACTATGATCTTGTTTATTTCTCTAGAATCAGTACACATCCTCCATTCTCCATTCTTCTTAGGTGCTAACACTATTGGTACTGCATAGGGACTCAAAATTTCTTTGATCAAACCTTTCTTTAACAACTCCTACACTTGTCTATTCAACTCCTCATTTTCTGTCGGTGTCATCTGGTGTGTAGCTTTGTTAGGCAAACTAGCTCTGACAATTAGGTTCTTGCAATGACTGATACTCCTCATAGGTGGTAATCCATCTGGCACATTATCTGAAATGATGTCTTCATATTCTTTTAGCAATTCTTTTATCTCCTTTGGTTGTTCTTCTTCATGTTCTAGGTTCTCAGTCTTCTTAGGAACTAAAGAAAAACATACATCTTTATGTCTCATTCCATCCATGAATTTCCTTCCATCCATTGAACAGATTCTAGCATTTGTACATACTTCACTCTTCAAAGGATCCTCCAAGGGTAACAAGGTTTGTTTCATCTCATTTGCTACAACGGTGTATATGTCTCTCCCATCATGTATTGCCTATTTATCAAACTAGCAAGGTCTACACAACAAATGGTGACAAATACCCATAGGCATAATATCACACAAAACTTCATCATGATAATTCTTAGTTTTCAATTTCACTAAACATTGCTCACTTACTAACAACTTATGATCATCCTAAATCCATACTATTTGATAAGGCTTAGGGTGTTTCAATCTATCCAACTTTGATTTGTTCACCATTTCTTTTGAAATAAGATTATCCAAACTACAACACTTACCAGATACCTTACATCTAGTCTTGGACAAATTCCACCTCTACAAGGGCTCTTCATCTTCATCGGTATGACACAAAGCTCTCCTCATTATCAACAGTTCTTCATGTTCTGGTTTGTTAGATGATCCAGTGGGGATTTCTTCTACCAATGTTCTCCTAATGTTCTCTATCTTCTTACATTTGAAATCATGATGTCCTCCACATTTAAATTTCCTCTAAACACTCTCTTGTACTGTCTTCTATCATCTTTTCCAAAACCCTCATTCTGGTAACCATCAGGTTCTCTCCTTCAGTAGAATTTTTTGCCATCCTTTTGATATGAACTACCATATTTGCTTACTTCCTTGTCCTTGTTCTAATCTATAAAGATTCTTTTTCCTCCTTGAAATCTTCCACCTCTACGTTTGTGTCTCTGCTCATGTCTTTTAGTCAACTTCTCTTCTCCTTTTAGGGCATATTGATAAGATTTTGCAATCCTCTGCACCTTGATCAAGTTGAGTTCATCCTGTATAGACATCCACAATCCATTCAAATATATTACAACTTTATTCATCCTCATCATCAACATGTTTGGATCTGATATTCAACTTGTAGAATGCTTCAGTATACTCCTTTACACTAGATTCTTTCTACTTCAGGTTACTTTTGGAACAGACTTACTTGATAATCCGTTGGCATAAACTTTGATTTTAACTTAGAAATCATCCACTCCCATGATTTTATCTTTTCTTTACCTCTTCTTTGTCTGTCAACCTGCAAATGTTCCCACCAAAGAGATGCATGACCTTTCAATCGGGTACAGGCATATTTCACCTTTTTCTCTTCTGCAGTGTTCTCAAAATCAAAATACTTCTCCATCTCTGAAATCTAATCCATTAATTCATCTAAATCCAACTTTCCATTAAACTCTGGTGGGGTAAAATGTGGTTTAGTGTTCACCCTACTCAAAACCTTCAAGAACCTCTCTTTATCTGAATCGATCGCCAATGGATTTGCTACTTGTTCTATTGGTTCTTATTCTTCTTCATCTTTGATCAGATCTTCAATAGGTCGGCCTCTTCTCTGGGTTTCTTCAAAAGCTTCTAACTAGGTTACAATTCCTCTCAAAATTTCCATCACAATAGGTTCTACATTTCCATGTGCTCCACCATTCCTATTTCATCTTCATGCCATCTTCATGCCAGTCCTTTGCACCTGGAGGTCAGATCCATAGTCTGCCACCCCACAACAAAATTTTCAAAACAACACAATCTCCAAAATGAAATCTCTCTCTAATACCACTTGGTACAAACATCAGTTAGAAGGGACCTCAAAAAGATCAATCTGGATCGGACAGGAAGAGTAAACACAATGGAAACAAGAGGATATGATGGATGCAATGCAAAACTGAATAAATTAGATCACAAAAATTATTTACAGATAACTGATAACATCTAGGATATAAGATTCATCTCACTGACATGCTACATACAGGCTTAATTAAAAAATAGGTCAACTCCAGACCTCTAATTCTTAAGATCTATCTTCTAACTTTTCTAGAATTAAATTCTAATGCTCAATTACAATGATTTATATGATCCAGGTAGATCTGATTGGCCCAAAAAGGGATCAAATACCAAAGAACAAGATCAAATGTGTAAAACCAATAGGTCAACCTCAGCTAAAGAGATTCCTCTGAAAAATAGAAAGGATGAATTGTAGGTCAAAGGGAAGCTGAGCCACATGCCAAGGAACATTGGAATTGACTAACTAGGGATCCGCAAGATTCACCAATATAGGTCCAAGTGGTTCTAGTGTCCTAAGGAAGAAAAAAATCTTGAAATATGGAATAGGTAACTTGCCAAAAAATGATCCAAATGCTCCACAGTTTAGGAATAAGGAAGATGATCATGTCCTCAAGAAAAATTCATCTCCACAAGATCCAGTGAGCCAAAGCAAGAAAATGCAGAAAGAAATGTTGAAACTACAAAACAAAATATAAACAACAAAGGAAATATTTTTGGTTGATGCAAGATTGCCAAGAACCGGGGATGCTCCTACATCATATCATTTAATGTTATTCATTGTCTAATACACTTTTTCTAGACTTAACCCCAAGTATATTTTATTTAGTTTTTTGTAAATATGGAATCATGACTGATTACTTGGACATCCTAACTCTTAGAGGTCATTTGTATTTCGGGAAGAATATATATATAGTATTAATCATATTTGGGAGTTTTAATATGTTGTTGAGAGTATATGTTTGTAATTTATAGTTAGTCTATTATGGAATTTTTTTTTTATCCTTCTATGATCATCTTGGAAAGGGGAAACTATGAAAAATGGAGATATGGAATCATAAAACATCTCTAATGGCTTCATTTTTTGCCACATTTGTATGGTCTTATTCCTCCTCTAAGTACACTTAGTAATGATTTTTCTTGGAATTACAAAATGGATCATGTCTTATAAATTATTGCAATGCATATTGATGATGAAATTTTAAAATGTGCTCTTAATTTTGAGTATCCTCATGCTCTTTGGACTAAAATATAGGATATATATGAGGATTTTGATACTAAAACATCCCCACATTATCTTATTTTAGACTATCTTGTGCCTCTTCATTTTATAGAAGGGATACCTTATGACTATGAAACTATTTGGGAGCCTAATTCTTTAGAATACATTGAAAATTTAGAAGATGAAGATGAATTTTCTTCGAAGGTTCCCACTTGTCCTTTATAGAAATTTGTTCATCCTTCATGTTCAGTGATTCCTTGTGTAGATTCATTGATTGAGACTTCTATCATTCTTTCTTAGTAGGGTCATCATTGTCTTTCAGATTTAGAGGAAACATTTAAGGGGTTAAATATCCTCTCTGATCATATTCATTGCAAAACTATTGTCAAACCATATTTGTCTTTATAAATTATTCAACATCAATATTCACATCTATTCCTAGTTTGTGACCTTCTTTGATTGGGAATGCAACTCATTGGATTGTGACATTTTCATCTTTCTTGGACAAGAAGATGCCTAAGATTATTTTAGAGACATCATCATACTTTTTCATGTTTCTTCATATCAATTATTACCCAAAATGGGAATAATTCCTACATCTTTACTTGGTTTTGTTTGTTCTAAAAGGAGACAGGTTATTTTTCATTATTGGATCATGTTTTATATTTATGATCTTATCATTTATATATGAGACTATTCATCATGGGGTAGCTAAATAGTTTCTCTTCCCTTCTTATGGTGGGATATTGATTGTATCTTAATTAAGGATATAGTTTTAGGTAGTATTGATGAGTCCTTCATACATCACTCATTTAAACACTTATACATGATTTATTTCTACATTGTCTCTTTTAGTATGGGTTTTTTTTCAAAGTGGTTTTTCTCCTTTAGTTCATTTATCAAAGACATGAGTACCTAAAATGGCCTCATAGCAAGACCCATCTTGAATATTACATATTTGGAACATTTGCATTGGTTTTGTTCCTCCCTAAGTTGCACTTAAGGGGGGTGTTAGCATGAATAAGGTAATGTCCTAACCAATTTCTTAGTTTGAACCTATTCATAAGTTAAGTTAATTGAGGTCCTACATTTTAATTCTAGAAGTTATTTAAATAGGATCATTTATCTTATTTACTTTTTGTTTCCTAGGTCATTTAATATTTGTCTGAGTGGGTTTCTTAGAACATAGGATTAGGACACATGTCAACATGTTGTTTAATCCTATCAGTCAACTTGCCTATATAAGGGTATTATACACTTTATAACATATCTCATATATCTTAATATCAAGAAAAATCATTTCTTGCATACACTCTTGTGGAAGATTTTTTTTTGTTTTTTTGGTGGTCTTAGGTGTTGAGATAATATTTAGATCCTATAGTTGTTGTGTATAAATATTTTGTATTTGATACACCATTACATTTTTCTTTGGTGTGTGTGTGTGGACCTCATCCTGAATAAAAAACTCAACAATAACACCCAAAATAGGTTTGAACTTTGATGGAAAGAACAAAAACAACACAACTTAACCATCACTATGCCAATATCAGTATTTTGGAATATATGTATTATTATTTGTATTAAATACCATTTATTTAATCATCTTAATTTTTTCCCTTATATCCTTCCACATAGAGTAATATGTTCTTAATAAATTTTATTAGAATATATTTAGATGTTCACATTTATTATTCATAGCTTATATAATTTGAGGTTCTTGAAATTTGGGATAATGTCAATCCAATCACTTTTAATTTTTGTTTTTACTCATCAATATGTACCTTTCATAAATTTTGTATTAATTTATCTCTTTCATGTGACACACCTTTCTTGTTTTAAGAAATGAATCCAATGTTAAATGACTATCATAAATTATTAACATATATAATTATTCTCTTCAAAGTTTGACCATCTCATATTTGCGTATAAATTTAATGGATTGATACAAAATGAAAAACAACTTTATATTTTTCTATCTAAGGTATATCATATAACACACCAAATTTATCCCAATATGGTATCACATGCATGATGTAACATTTATGTGGGAAACCCAACTTAGCATGTGTCCTACAAATTGACCTAATAAAAAAATATAAACCATGTGCACACAATACTTAATTTGTGATATAGAAATATCTTCAATAATTCCTTCACACCTATAGAATTAAAAATACAAACTAATATACCATACAAGAAAGAAAGAAACAAAAACTAAAAAATTGGACTTATTTAGAAATATGGAAAATCCACACCATATATTTTGGTACTATTGAAAAATAGTTATTTTCATTGCAATGGATATAATACATCTTTAAAGATAGTAAAATGATTATATAATGCATAGATAAGGATTTAACCTTCCTTTATTTCTTAAATATACTAGAATTATTGTCAAAATATTCCTCCCTTAGATCCATATGCCTCTTTTATAGACAATTCCTCCCTTAGATCCATATGCCTCTTTTATAGACTTTTCTTCTATTTTAAGGACTCTATTTCTACACTATTTTCTTGTTCTTCATGACCTTTCAAGCATCCCTTTCAATCCCACAATCTTTCACTTGGCCTAATCATGTTTTCCTTTTCTACATATGCATCAATGATAACACCTTGTGCTTCGTACATCCTATTTCTTTCTTATTACTAGTCATATACCCACTAAATTAAAAAACTTAAGCTTTAAAGGCTCTTAAACTTTATCATAATTTGTATATGTATCTTTTACTTTTTCTTTTTTTCCCCACATTTCTCCAACATGTCGCCTCTTCCTTGTATAATCTCTCTTTTTGATAGTTAATTTATTCTTCTTTGGAAGCCTGTCCTGTAATGCCCACTGAAATACCCTAGAGAAAATAACTAATCTAACTAACAAATAGAGAATTTTTTTTAAAAAACATCTACTAATGCAATATATTAAGCTACATGAACTCATATACATTAATCATAATGTTACATAAATCCATAATCATATCCTTAACAACATAATACGCAAGTGGAAATAAATAAAATTTCTACAACTACCATTCCCTAGGGTACCTCAACACCATTTCTTGTTACTACTTATCAGATTGACATTAGTTTTATGTCAAATTTATACTATATACTCTAGTCAGTTATCTATTACCAAGATATTCAATCAGTTACAGAAGAAAGTAGTCACAAAATGAAGTATACACCGAGCTGTCTACCGAGTATTTTTACATGTCTACTGAGTAGCAAAGATGACACACCAAGTTGATATACACCGAGTGAAATGTGTTACTAGATTCATTGAACCTCGACATGCATATGACAACGTGTTACAAGATTGAGGCACATCTAACCATTATCACATTGGAAATTGCACTTAAAGATTGTGTATGATTTTGAGGTCATCTAACCAATGAAATAATTGCATGGTTATTCATTCAATAAATCATGTTTGTAAGATCGAAGCAATGAAAGGATCACTATCAAGACGTGTGTGTGCATGAGTGTAAGAATATTGTTACAGAGACACAAAGGTTACCAAGAAGGTTTTCAGAGAATAGTCAAAGAACAGAGTAAACAGAAGGGTTTACCGAGTTACTATATGGGTTACCGAGGTATGCTATAAGCAAGGTAATCTTATTCTCAGCACATATAATCTTCTATAACATTCCAGATGTAAAGTTGCAGATATTTGTAATGATTTTATTGTAATATTTTGAAGTTGTAAGAGAAACCTTTAATAGGGAAAACAACTCTAATCAAGTCTATAAATTGTAAAGCCTCTAACCAGGTGCAACATTTAGTTTAAGTGTTGTGAAATCCTTTAGCAAGGTAGATCTAACAGATCTCATTACTCCTAATAGGGTAAGCTATTAGAAATAGCTAAACATGTAGCTCTAACCGAGCACTCTTTATTATTGCAGTAGTGAAATTGTGGGTGCCATCCCCACCGCAATTTTTCTCTCTAACCAAGAGTTTCTGCGTAACCAAAATATGTGTTATGGAGTGAATCATGTATGATTGTTATCTATTTGTTTTAGCTTTATATTATGTTTTTGCACTATTTGGTTTATGCATAATGGTAAAGTTATTATTCAAGAAAATTTTTGGAGTACCGATTCACCCCTCCCCTCTTAGTACATTAGCTTTCCATATTGGGCCTAACATTTCTTAGCTAACAAAAACACATAAACACATCCATAATCATGATACCAATAACAACCAATACATTTAGTTCTTAATCAATTTCTTCCTTCCTAACATGAGAATTATGAATTATGGTATGCAAATCCTACCTATCCCCATTAACTCTTGAATACTCTTTAAGGCACCAATCAAAATTTCATAATTCCCTTTTTGAACCATCTAACATGATATTATTATCCTTCCACATAAAATATCACCTAATGAAAATCTAGCTCATTCCTTTAAGGATAATCATACATATCTACAAGCTACTCATACATATTCTTTTCAAAGAGATAATCATTGATTAAGAATTACATTCCTTCCACTAGAAATATTCACTCTAACACATACATGAAGATTTAACAATTCCCATTGCTATCCATAGATACACACAAGACATTCCAATCACATTACTTAATCATTTAATTCTTTTCCAATCTGGAATTATATGTAATACATAATGATTGTATGTGAGGTGATTCTTGCCAGACCAGAGAAGTGAGTAAATACCTAAAGAGTGTAATTGCATATGTAAAGGGACTGAAGTGGATCTGCCTTGGCATTAAGTGTTGTTATCAGATCAGTGTATTACCTATTGGCTTCTCAGCATTTCAGTAGTTGGAAAATCCCTTTACCGGGTAGCTTTAAAAGGCTTTTTGTAAATCCTTTAACAGGGTGACTCAAAATCATTGAGTTCTAAAAATCCTCTAACAAGGTAACCTTTAACAGGGTTTTAACCTCTAACTGGGTATTTAGCCATCCCTTAACCGGGTGATCCCTAGTAGGATCAGTTCCTAGTAGAACCTGTTGTAAGGTCTTTAACCAGACTAGGCTCCTAATAGAGCGAACTTCGGAAGAGTTCAAGAACAACTTGTGGGTATTCATCCCCACTGTGGTTTTTCCCAGTTCGGTTTCCACTTGAAAAATAAGTGTGTCATGTGTGAGGCTTTTTCATGTGATGTTTTAGTGTTTTATGTTAAGTGGTAATGCAATTGGATCCAGTGGTCATTATATTTCTAATGTATTACTTGTTTAAGCATATGGGTGAAGTGGAAATGAGATATTAGGTTTTGTGAAGATCTAAGTGTTACTAGTTTATGACTTTTATAGTCATTGTGTTTTATCGGTATTGCCTTGATTTAGATCGGTGATGTTGTTTACCAATTAGTGCAGTCTTTGTAGTTTAAGTTGTTAAAGAAGTTTTTGTCTATACTAATTCACCCCCCCCTCTCAGTATATGTTGGGTATTTAGTGTTCATCATTATTCATCAGTTGGCATCAGAGTGTCCTCCAGGTCCTTTGTGTTATAAGCTGAACCACTTGAGGAAAAGATCCTATTTTAATGATGAAGAGGGAAGGTCCTAAGTTCAACAGAGATAACTTTAAGATATGGAAGGACAAAAGGAAGATATACATTAAAAGCATGGGTGCTCAACACTGGAACCATGTTGAGAATACTTATTTTGTCCCTACCAGTACTCTCACTGATGATCAAAGAAGAGAAATTCAAGAGAATGGGCAAGTCATGGAAGCTCTTATCAATAGTCTATCTGATATTGAGTTTATAGATGTTTAGGATAAAGACAATCCCAAAGATGTATGGGATACTCTGGAGTCTATCTATGGCGGTGATGAGCATGTGAAGCAAGCTAAGGAAGAAAGCCTTAGAGGAAAATTTGAAGGCATTTGGATGGTTGAAGGAGAGACCATTCAACAATATGGGATAAGGATTAAAACTATTATTCAAAACATCAAGAGTGAAGGAGGTACAATGGATGATTCCACCGTCGTTAGAAAATTTTTGAGAACCTTATTACCGGTCTATGAAATGAGGGTTGCTACTATTTAGGAGTTGAGATCTATTGACAAGAAAAAGGTATCCCTTGATTCTATCATTGCTAAGTTGACCGCATATGAGCTAAACAGTTATGATGGTAGTGTTTAGAAGACTAACTCAGCCTTTAGAGTATCTGCTGCATTATCTAGAAAGGGAAAAGAGGTTGGTACTAGCTGTGAACCTAGACAAAGTAGGGATATGGATGATGAGGAGATCCTGATGGAATTTGAAGCTCTTCTAGCCAAGAGACTTCCTAAGGGAACTAGAAAATATAGAGGTAAGCTCCCTTTGAAATTATTTTCTTAAAATATGATAGGGCACATTGTTGTAAACTGTCCCAACAGTGATAATAAGGACAAACCGAAGAAGTCTAAAAAGTTCAAAGGAGGAAATAGGAGAAACTGTCTTGTTGAAGTTGATGAAGGTGTCATTGATGATGAAGAAAGCAAAGACATAATATTTGTAGTTGTTAAGGAAGATGTGTCAGACAATAAGGCTCTTGTCTCTCACTTTGATAATTCTAATGAGTGGATTATTGATAGTGGTTGTTCTCACCACATGACTAGTGACCAGAGAAAGTTTATGTCTCTAGAAGAGTATGATGGAGGTGTAGTCCAATTTGGTAATGATGCACCATGTATGGTAAAAGGCAAAAGTTCCATCTCTCTAAATGGAAAAAGTAGTGTTGATAATGTGTATTGGATAGAAGGTCTCAGGCATAACCTTTTGAGTGTTGCCTAGTTGAATGATAAATGACTCACTCTGGAATTTAAAGATGGAGTATGCAAAATAAAAGGAAAGAGTGGTGAACTAATGGCTACTAGTATGCAGACCAAAGGTAACTTATTTCAGTTAAATACAAATATCAGTCAATGTCTAATGGCTAAGTTTGATGATAGTTGGATATGGCATAGGAGACTCTGCCATGTAAATTTTGATAATATTGTGAAGGCCAGTAAGATAAAGGCAGTTAGAGGATTGTCTATGCTGAACAAATTAGAGAATCCTTTGTGCAAAAAATTTCAATTGGGGAAGATGTCTTCCTCAACCTTCAAAGGTAAATCTTTCACAACAGGTAATTTACTTGATCTAGTACATACTATTTTGTGTGGTCCTATGAAAACTAGGAGTGTTTAGGGAGATAAGTACTTTATGATGCTTACTGATGATTGCTCTAGAATGATGTGGGTCACATTCTTGAAAGACAAGTCTGAAGCTTTTCGAAAGTTTAAAGCCTTAAGAGCACTAGTTGAAAAGGAAAGTGGTAAGAGGATTAAATGCCTTAGAATCAACCAAGGAGGAGAGTTCACTTCTGGAGAATTCAATAAGTACTGTGAAGAGAACAACATCAAGAGGCAACTGTCTACCCCCTAAAATCCACAATAGAATGGCCTAGCAAAAAGAAACAACCGGACTATAGTTGAAGCTGCAAGAACGATGCTAATTCAAGGAAAGGTTGCTCACACTTTTTGGAGAGAAGTAGTGAGCATTGCAGTCTACACTATGAACTAAGTACTCATCAACAAAAGGTAAGGATAAAACTCCTTATGAGTATTGGACTGGTAGGACTCCAGTAGTAAGCTACTTTAGAGTGTTTGGTAGGAAGTGTTATATTAAGAGAAGTGAGCACCAGAGCAAGTTTGATGCTAAATGTGATGAGGGAATATTCCTAGGGTATTCCGCCAAGAGAAAATCTCTCAAATGTTTTCACAATAGGACTTAGAGAATTGTTGAAAGTATCAATGTTAAAGTTGATGAAACCTTTGAGAAACCCAAGGAAACCGACAATGAGCAAGCGGTAGATGAACCAGATGTAACCTTTTGGGAACCAGTTGCAAAACAACCAAGTACAAGTAATAGTGCTTCTACACCAATAGATGCTGATGTAGATGAAGAGGAAAAGCAAGAGGAACCAACCACGATCATTCCTAGGTATGTAAAGTTGCATCATGATCCAAAGCAGATCATAGGAGATAAGGATGCAATAATTCTTACAAGAAGAAAGGTCAGAGAAAATTCTTGCATGATTTCTTAATTTGAGCCCAAAACATTTAAAGCGGCACACAAAGATGAAGATTGGATTAAGGTTATGGAAGAGGAACTTGACTAGATAGAAAAGAATGGTACATGGTCTTTGGTACCTAGACTTGAGCACAAAAATGTTATTGGCACCAAATGGGTTTTTAGAAACAAGATGAATGAAGATAGCACATTGGTAAGAAACAAAGCAAGATTGGTATGTAAGGGATATGCTCAAGAAGAAGGAGAAGACTATGGAGAAACCTTTGCTCTAGTAGGTAGATTGGAAGGTGTTAAAATGCTACTTGCATTTGCAACATTTAAGGGATTCAAAGTGTATCAGATGAATGTAAAATTTGCATTCCTAAATGGAATACTTGAAGAGGAAGTGTATATAGAGAAACCAGATGGGTTTTCCCTAGCAGAAGATAGTGATATGGTGTGTAGGCTACATAAATCCTTGTATGGATTGAAGCAAGTACCTAGAGCATGGTATGAACATTTACACTCCCATCTTGTGAAGATTGGATTTAAAAGAACAAGTGAAGACAACAATATCTTTCTGAAGTCAGAAGGAGATCAGATTTTCATTTGTTAAGTGTTTGTTGATGACATAATATTTGGTGGAGATGACAAGATGAGCCATGCATTTGCAGATGAGATGAAGAATGAATTTGAGATGTCACTAATCAGAGAGATTAAGTTCTTCATTTGACTAAAGATTCAACAAATGAAAGATGGTATCTTTATCACTCAATCCAATTATGTCAAAGAGGTGTTAAAGACCTTTGGCATGGAAGATAGCAAACCAGTTGGTACACCTATGATGACCGGTTGTAAATTGTCAAAAGAAGATGACTCAGCATTGGTGAGTGAGAAGGAATACCGATCAATGATTGGTAAGTTGCACTATGTAGTACACAACAGACCAAACATTTTCAGAAAAGTCCAAGAGAATCCCACTTGGTAGCAGTCAAGTGGATTCTTAGATATCTGAAGGGAACTATAGATTATGGATTGTGGTATCCATATAGTAATTGTTTCAATCCCAAAGTGTTTACTGATACCAATTGGGCTAGTAATGTGGATGACTAGAAGAGCACAACCAGTGGTGCATTCTTTCTCGATGGTAGACTTGTCTCATGGATGAGCCAAAAGTAGAGTTGTATCTCTCATTCCACAGTAGAAGTAGAATATGTAGCAGCATTTATCAACTACACTCAAACAATTTGGATGAAGCATGTATTAAGTGGTTTCAAAGTCCCTGTATCTGAACCGGTGAGTATATTTTGTGATAACACAAGTGCAATTAATATTTCGAACAATCTGGTATTGCATGCTGGAACCAAGCACTTCGAGCTCAAGTATAATTTCTTGAGGGAGAAAGTTCAGAACAAAGAGGTTGTATTGGAACATGTTTCTAGTAAAGAGCAGTTAGCAGATATATTCACCAAGCCTCTACCGAAGGCTACATTTACCTATTTAAGAGGTGAATTAGGGGTGTTTCCCCTTCAAGACGTGAACTAAAGGTATGTGCTCCACATCAGTCAGGTATTTCATTGTCAAATCTTTTTAGGATTGATGTGTTGAAGGATGCTACTCCTCAGGGAGAGCAACATAGTAGATCATGGATGTTTGTGCCTCCACTTTGGTATTATTGTCAAAGGAGGAGAAGATGTGAAGCAGAGAAGATATCTATAGTATTGAAGACATATTATGGAAGAAGATGTAGAGATATCTTTGTGTATTTCCATCAATGCGAAAGGGGGAGATGTTGGCATATGTGAAGAGTTTGATGACATGATGGTGTATGTTGTCATTGTATGAATTGGTATATTGAAGTAAGAAAACTGGCGAGTGAACCGGTATGATGGTATGAACCAATATATGCAAAAAGGTGAAACGGTATGTTGGAATATGAACTAGTATATGCAAAGTTTGTATTGGGGTTTCTACCGGTTGCTAGTCTTAGCTTCAGGGTTTGTCGTTGATGCATTCCAAGTCTATGTGATTTGACTGACCACATCCTGTGATGTGTTAGTATTGAAATGAAGATTAGATCGTGTTGCCATGTCATCCTTGTGTGTGTGAAGAATCTCTTTGAGGATCTTGCATGAAGAAAATTGATTCAATATACCTCGGGAATATGCAAAATCTTAGTAAACGGTGGAGAACGCGTGATGGGTTATCAGCTTCCAAAAGCGGTGAAGAATGAATTATGGAGAACGCCTTGAGATTTATTCAAGATTGTTTTACTCTATGTAATGTGTTTGAACAGTCAGGATTGGACTGACTATATTGTTAACCTAGATGCTTATGGTTTTAGGTTTTGGTTATCGACCTAATTGTTGTCTACAAGGTTGATGACGGTTTTCATTTGAAGTTATTGGAAAATGATTATATGTGAGGTGATTCTTGCTAGACTAGAGAAGTGAGTAGATACCTACAGAGTGTAATTGCAGATGTAAAGGGACTAAAGTGGATCTGACTTGGCATTAAGTGTTGTTATCAGATCAGTGTATTACCTATTGACTTCTAACCATTTCAGTAGTTGGAAAATCCCTTTACTGGGTAGCTTTAACAGGCTTTTGTAAATCCTTTAACAGGGTGACTCAAAATCATTGAGCTCTAAAAATCCTCTGACAAGGTAACCTTTAACAGGGTTTTAACCTCTAGCTGGGTATTTAGCCATCCCTTAACCGGGTGATCCCTAGCAGGATCGGTTCCTAGCAGAACCTATTGTAAAGTCTTTAACTGAACTAGGCTCCTAATAGAGAGAACTTCAAAAGAGTTCAAGAACAACTTGTGGGTATTCATCCCCACCATGGTTTTTCCCAGTTGGGTTTCCACGTGAAAAATAGGTGTATCATGTGTGATGCTTTTTCATGTGATGTTTTAGTGTTTTTTGTTAAGCGGTAATGCAAGTTGATCCAGTGGGCATTATATTTCTGATGTATTACTTGTTTAAGCATATGGGTGAAGTGAAAATGAGATATTAGGTTTTGGGAAGATCTAAGCGTTACCAGTTTATGACTTTTATAGTCACTATGTTTTACTAGTATTGCCTTGATTTAGATCGATGATGTTGTTTACCAATTAGTGCAGTCTTTGTAGTTTAAGTTGTTAAAGAAGTTTTTGTCTATACTAATTCACCCCCCCCTCTTAGTATATGTTGGGTATTTACTTTTCATCGTTATTCATCAACATCTTTCTCATGATACAAGATACTTGATTACAATGTCATGTATATTAAATAATCTCCAAGAACCCATCCATATGAATAAGAGATACAAATCCACATCCACATAGACTAGCAACCAATGAAGAATATCCCAATGGAAGAAGGCATCAAACCACTCAACCATGTGGAACCAATAAGGAACCACCCCTTGTACTTGGAGATGACACAAGGTTCCAACTAACACTCTAGACCTAGGCACACACCTAACAACCAAGGGGAAAGAAATCACAATCATAAGAAGGCAACCACATTAAGAATACACCAATTCACCTCACAAGGCTAAATCAAAAGGCAATAAACTCCCAGAGGTGTACCAACAATCGAGGCATAAGGATCATGGATACATGTAGGGAAAGAGTGTCATCACATGTTACCCTCACATAGAAGGGGCGAAGCCACACATTAATAGACATGTGGAACCATCTCAACCTTGGAGCCAATCAAGGTAGTTTAGTTTACCATCTGTACGGTCTTCCCAAGCTCATCCTAAAAAATCCTCCCTAGTTCTAAGTGTTGGGGCCCAAATCAAATTATTATGATCTTGATTAAGTGAGTCATAATTACCCATCTAATAATAAAATTATTATGGTTATCACTTGCAAATTAAAGATAAACTCCCCATGTGGTTCCAGATAGGTCTAGACCCTGAGCATCCTTACTAGGAACCTCTTAGAAGCCTATTTATCATGACCCCAATCCACACATGCAAGAGACCACTCTGCCTAACCATGGACCAAGATCTTAGGGTAAAACACAAATACCCACATCACAAGGAGGCTCATACAAAGAGAGTCCCCAAATAACATCAACATAATGATACAAGTATGAAGCATAGCCAAGACCATAAAGCCACCATGTAAATCAAGAGCCTAAATCATCAAAAGAACAACAATAAAAAAGAGTAAGTTATTAATCTATCTTACTCAACAACAAATTATATTACATCTTCAACAATAGAGCATATCCATCACGCTAGAGCTTACATAAATCATCCTCAACAACAAGACATTCTCCTACTTATTGGAGCTATAACAACATATATGCACAAACCTCAACAACAAGGCTTTATCCACTTGTCGAGGACAAAACAACAATAAAATAGCCAAAGATAAACCATAATCCACTCTAAGAATCTCAAGGAAATCATCAAATTCCTCTGGTACAAGGGAAAACCAAGAAAAACCAACCCAAAAAGCTAACACAATAAAAATTACTACTATCTGGGCAGTTTAGCGTTGTTAGGATAACTAGTGGACAACTGAGAGGGGGGGGTGAATTAGTTGTCAAAAGATTATGAAACTTTAAGAACACAAAAAATTTTACTAGAATAATAGATATATCAATTAAGCAAAACCATAAATCACATAACAATTATGATCCATCCACAACACAGAACACCAGAATTTGTATGTGGAAAACCTGGTAAAGAGAAAAACCATGGTGGGAAGCCTACCCACACTCAGATAATACTTATGTAGTAAGTATGTGATTATAATAAGAGGGGCTTGCAGATGCAGGAAGGCTAATAGCCTAGAGCATAGTGATCTTCACAAAAGGAGCCTCACTGACTATAAAAGAAATTTTGACTACAATCTGGATAGATAAATGAACTACAAGAATAACATGTCCTATGCTTGAATACAGTTATAGTTAAGCTCAATACTAGAGGTCTTAAACCTTTTATACAAACCCAATTCGATCACCTGTGATCAACCAAACCTTTAGAATATGATTCCAACTTTATTTGCATGTAGGTAATCCCCTAACCTTCCGTAACCATGATCTACAAAGAGATCTTACATCATATATACCAACCTGAGACCTAAACAATTAGGTCGGCCACCTACAAGATAGTACAATAAATTCATTACATAATCCTGTAAACCAATGATAAACCAATTCGGCCTAAGACCAAAACAACATAAACAAATCAATAAGTCCAACCGGTAACGCATCGAGAGCATCAACCAACATGTTACATAAACCAGCCATAACCTAATAGAATAGAACTAGACCTAAAATAGGTCGCCATAAGACAAATGATACACCACCAATCAATTGGAACATGAACATGATAACCATCAGCATCCTGATAACCTTCTTGAAGCCACACCGACACCACTTATTGGATTTATCAAAAGATATTCAAAAAAGCTCTGTCGGGAAAACCCTTACCATTAACCAAAAGGCTTACTAGATCCAAATCATCAAATCTTGAACCAACTAAATGAGATATGCATCAAGAACACATGAATAACCAATCCAAACCAATTCCAATAGCTAGAACATATCTCTAGTATATTCATCATAATTGAATCACTCTATCACAACCCAATAGATAACAAAATAACTAGTGTTGACATCAATGACAAACATCAATGCAACACATAATCAATTCCTCCAAATTGCCAACAATCTCCCCCTTTGGCATTCATGGCAGCACTAGATGTGAAAAACATCCAAGTGCCAAGAAATGCCAAACAAGTCTCCCCCAAAGGAAGACATCCAACAATCCCCCCAAGATGATATGACAATTGAGTTCTGGACCAATAGACCAAAATCCCCCTGTGAATGATATCCCTGCTAAGCTCTGATCTCTTTGTTTTTCACATAAATATCTCTCCCCCTTTGACATTAATGTCATAAATCTGACATAAACATCAATGAAAAATCATAAATCCTCTGAACCACATAGATGACTACTCCCCCAGAATAGTAGTACCAACACATCAATTTGGAATGAATGATAGCTCTGATAAATGCATATTAGACTAATGCCAATCAGCATCACTCAAGTCTCTACCAGAGGGGTAGAGACCGGAAATCTATCTCTAAAGTATTGACATGATTCCTGAGGCAAAGGTTTAGTGAAGATATATGCAATCTTCTCTTTAGTGTTTACATAAACCAGTCTAACTTCATTTTCTTCCACCTTCTCCTTCAAAAAATTATACTTGATTGATTTGTGCTTTGTCTTAGAATGAAATACTAGATTCTTTGATATGTCAATAGCTACAAAGTTATCATAGTGAATAACTACTAGTTCTTTACAATCTACCCTTATATCCTTCAACATTTTCTTCATCCACAAAATTTGTGTCTAGTTAGTAGTAACAACAACATACTCAGCTTCAGTAGTAGATAAAGAAGTACATGACTATTTCTTGTTGATCCATGAAACAAGTTTCTTTCCAAGAAAGAAAGCTCCACCAGATGTGCTTTTCTGGTCATCAACATCTCCAACCCAATCTGCATCCATATATGCACATAGTGTAAAGTCATCATTTTTAGGATACCACAAACCATACTCAGTTGTTCCTTGTAAATACCTAAAAATCATTTTCACTGCACTCTCATGATTCTCTCAAGGATCACTCTGATATCTTGATACAATACAAACTACATTCATTATATCCAGTCTAGTCTAAGTCAAATATAACAAACCACTAATCATAGATTTATACCTTGTAGGATTTATCGAAGCCAATGCATCTTTGTTTGTCAATTTCTCACTTGTAACTGTAGGAGTACCAACCAGTTTAGAATTTTCCATACCAAATTTCTTTAACAACTCTCTAGCATACTTAGTTTGAAAGATGAAAATACCTTTATCAGTCTGAGTAATCTACAAACCTAAAAAAAAAATCATCTCCCCAATCATAGACATCTCAAATTCATTCTTCATATTATCAGAGAATTCCATACATAACTTATCCTCACCTCCAAAAATGATATCATCAACAAAGACTTCAACAATCAATATATCATCATCATTGATCTTATAATATAAGTTACTATTAGTATTACCTGTGGTGAAATCAAAATTTAAAAGATATTTGTCCAATCTAGCATACCAAGCTCTAGAGGCTTGTTTCAATCCATATAAAGCTTTCTTTAACTTGCAAACCATGATTTTTTCATCTACAAGTGAAAATCCATCAGGTTGCTCAATGTAAACTTCCTCTTCAAGATATCCATTTAAGAAAGCACACTTGACATCCATTTGATAAACCTTGTATTTCTTATGGGTAGCATAAGCAAGAAATAATCTCATAGCTTCAATAGCAGCTACTAGAGAAAAAGTCTCATCACAATCAATTCCTTCCTATTGAGAATGTCCTTTACATGCCAATCTAGCCTTATTCCTCACAACTTATCCATCCTCATTCAATTTATTCCTAAAGACCCATTTAGTTCCAATAACATTCTAATTTTTAGGCTGGGGAACTAAAGTCCATGTTTTGTTCTGTTCTATCTGATCTAATTCCTCTTCCATAGCTCTCATCCAACATTCATCTTTACAAGCTTCAATAATTGATGTCGGTTCAACTTGAGAAATTAAACACCTCTTTAGCTTCCAACCTTCTTCTTGTCATTACTCCTTTTCTTTTGTCTCCAATGATCTAATCTTTTGAATGATTTAACCTTACATACCTAGGGATCTTTTAACTTTCTGTTTCTCCACTCTAATCTTTAGTTACTATTGAATTTTTTGATACTGCCAAGGTAACTGGTTCAACCTTCTGTTCTAGTACAGGTGTTACCTATTTAGTTATGATAATCTCCACTTTTAGTTCTCTCTCATAAGTTTAGATTTGACCTTTGTACTGCTCATCTACCTTGACATTAGTACTCTCCACAATTCTCTGCAATATTTTGTTATAACATCTATATGCTTTTCTTTCATTAGAATAACCAAGAAATATCCTTGTTAGACAGTTCAGATAAGCGAAAGACAACTGAGAGGGGGGGTGAATCAGTTGTCATAGATTACCAAAAGAATTATCAATTCAAAACAACAATACCAGAATATCAGTTAATCCAACTAAACATAAACAATAATCATAGAATAAAATCCATCCACAGAACACCAAGATTTGTACATGGAAAATCTTGTAAAGGGAAAAACCACGATGGGAATCCTACCCATAGTTAGATAATACTTCTGCAGTAAGTATATGAATTTACAATGAAGTGGCCTACACTTGCAAGAAGGCCAATAGCCTAGAGCACATTGCTCATCATCAAAGGAGTCTCACTAACTACATATAAATCTAGACTACAATCTTGGAGAAGTGTTGAACTGCAAAAGATAGGATCTCCTATGCTTGAGTACAGTTCCGGTTAAGATCAATACTAGAGGACTAAATCCTCTTACAAACCCAATTCAATCTCCATTTATTGACCAACTCCTCTATTTGAATGATATTATAATATTCACGCATTAAATTCCTTGACCATGACCTCTTCCAATAACCATGATGATCTACAATGAGATCTTACATCTTATTTATACAAACCCTTGACCATAAAAAATCAGGTCAGCCACCAAACAATAAACCAATTACATAATTACAAACCATGTTGGCCTTAGACTAAATAATACTCAACATATAAGACATCCCAGAAATACAACAATAATACACGTTACGTTAATATCGATCCATAACCTAGATCAACTGGGACCAAGTATAGGTCCACATGCTTCAGCAATGATCTCCAAACACCAAGTCTCGAACAAGATTACCAACAACTTCCTAAAACTCTTTTAGAAGCCGCACCAACACCAATTATGCAATGTATCAAAGATCTCCACCAATAGATTTGCCAGTGAAACCCTTGTCGGAACTAGAAACCAATCTTCTATGTAAGTAGGATAGCATCCAATCACTAGACCAAAACCAATTGACCAAATATGAGTATAGGCATTATGAACAAGCCAATTATATCACCCAATTATACCGAAGTTAACCAAAAAACTACTCAACCTACTGAGACCAGAAGGCTTTCAATAAAGCATCCAAATAGCTAGTGTTGACATCAATGAAAAAAAATCAATGCAACACATAATCAATTCCACCAAATGGCCAACAATCTCCCCCTTTTGCATTGATGGCAACACTAGATGTCAAAAACATCTAAGTACCAAGAAATACCAAATAAGTCTCCCCCTGTGGAAGATAGCCAACAATCTCTTGCATATAGCTTTGAATATCAATGTCTCTCCCCCTATGAATAATATAGCTCTGAATAGCCAACAATCTCTTGCGTATAGCTCTGACTTTCTTTTTTAAATCACTATCTCTCCCCCTTTGACATCAATGTTAGAAATCTAACAGAAATATCAAAGCAAAAACATAGGCTACTGAATCTCAAAGCTGACTACTCCCCTTGACCAGTAGCATCCCACATTAGTGCTAAAATGAATAGTGTCTCTAATAATACATACCGAACTGATGCCAAACCGCATCAATCAAGTCTCTCCTGGAGGGGTAGAAAACCCCAATCTATCTCTAAGGTACTCAAAAGATTCATTGGATAAAGGTTTAGTGAAAATATCTGCAATTTTTTTTTTAGTGTTCACATAAACTAGTTTAAATTCATTTCCTTCTACCTTCTCCTTCAAATAGTTATACTTGATAGATATGTGCTTTGTCTTAGAGTGAAATATCATATTCTTTGATATATCAATAGTAGCAGAGTTATCACAATGATAACTATCGGTGCATCACAATCCACCTTTATATCCTTCAACATTTTCTTCATCCATAAAACCTATGTACAATTAGTAGTAGCAACAACATATTTAGCTTCAACAATAGATAAAGAAGTACATGACTATTTCTTTTTGATCCATGAAACCAACATATTTCCAAGAAAGAAAGTTCCACCAAAAGTACTTTTCCGATCATCAACATCTCTTGCCCAGTCAACATCTATATATGCACATAAAGTGAACTTATCATCCTTAGGATACCACAAACCATATTCTAATGTACCTTGCAAGTATCTAAAAATCCTTTTTACCACCATCTCATGATTTTCTCTAGGATCACTCTGAAATCTTGAAACAATATAAAAAATATTCATAATGTCAGGTCTAGTCTGAGTTAAATAAAGTAGACCTCCAATCATAGATTGTATCTTGTAGGATTTATCGGTCAGAAACATCTTTCCTTGTCAATTTCTCACTTGTAACCATAGGTGTACTTACCAGTTTAGAATCTCCCATACCAAATTTCTTTAACAATTCCTTAGCATATTTAGTTTGATAGATAAAGATACCTTTGTCAGTTTGAGTAATTTGCAAACCTAAGAAAAATTTCATCTCACCAATCATATACATCTCAAATTCTTTCTCCATGTTCTTAGAAAATTCTATGCATAATTTATCTTCACCTTCAAAAATAATGTCATTGGCAAATACTTCAACAATTAGTATATCCTCATCAGTGATTTTATAATATAAATTACTATCAACACTGGCCTTAGTAAAACCAAGCTTCAAATGATATTTATCCAACCTTGCATACCAAGCTCTAGGTGCTTGTTTCAACCCATATAAAGCTTTCCTTAACTTGCAAACCATATCAGTATCATCTGATAGTGAAAAACCATCAGGTTGCTCAATATAAACTTCTTCATCAAGATCCCCATTCAAGAATGCACATTTAACATCCATATGATAAACCTTGTAGTTGTTATAAGCAACATAGGCAAAAAATAATCTTACAGCTTCAATCCTAGCTACAGGTGCAAAAGTTTCTCCATAATCAATTCCTTCCTTCTGAGAATATCCTTTACAAACCAACATAGCCTTATTCCTTATAACTTTACCATCCTCATTCAATTTATTTATAAAAACCCATTTAGTTCCAATAACATTTTTATTTTTAGGCCGGGGAACCGAAGTCCATGTGTTATTTTTCTCAATCTAATCTAATTCTTCTTCCACAACTTTTAACCAAAATTCATCTTTACGTGTCTCAATTATTGATACCAGTTCAACTTGTGAAATTAAACATACCTTATTAGTTTCCAGTATTCTTCTTGTCATCACTCAATTTCTCTTATCCCCAATGATTTGATCTTCAAAATGATTTAATATCACATACCTAGGAGTCTTTTGACTCTCTGTTCTTCTTCCCTGTTCTTTAGTTACTGTAGAATTTTCTGATGTTTCTAGAGTAACCGATTCAACTCTCTATTCTAATAAAGGTGCTACCGGTTCAGATATAATCATTTCCACTACCGGTTCCTTCTCCTAAATTATGATTTAACTTTTTCTCAGCTCATCTACTTTGACATTAGCACTCTCCACTATTTTCTGCAATCTTTTTGTTATAACATCTATATGCTTTTCTTTCATTAGAACAAACAAGAAATATGCCTTCATCACTTGTAGGATCAAATTTCCGAATAGCATCATCTCTCTTGATATAACATTTACTACCAAATATTCTAAAATACTTAACTATAGGTGTATTTCCAAACCATAATTCATAATGTGTCTTACCGATTTCTCCTTTGATGTGTACTTTGTTGAATGTATAAACTGTTATACTCACAACTTCTCTCCAGTAGATATGAGGTAGATTAGCTTCCATTATCATTGTTCTAGCAACATCCAAGATAGTTATGTTCTTCCTTTCCACAACTCCATTCTGCTAAGGTGTCTGCAGAGCAAAAAATTGTCTTCTTATACCATACCTGCCACAAAAGTTATTAAACTCACCGGATGTGAATTCTCCACCATGATCTGATCTCAAACATTTAATCTTCAATCCTATCTCAGTTTCCACTTTAGCCTTAAAGATTTTAAACTTTTGAAATGCTTCATATTTTTCTCTCAAAAAAGTAACCCACATCATTCTATAATAGTCATCAATGATTAGCATGAAATATCTATCACCATGAAAACTTTTAACTCTAGCAGGGCCATACAAATCAATGTGAATAAGATCAAGAACATCATTTGATTTATTTGTATGCACATAAAAGAGGTTTTGAACTATTTACCCATTTCAAATTATTTACATACTGGATTATAGGGCTTCATAATCTTAGGTATATCTCTAACAGCCTGTTGGGACTCATAAAATCATGCTAAATTTGGTGACCCAATGAAGCCTTGTTTTATGGATTTCTCTTTGCAGCTTTGTTTTATGGTAAGGCAAGCACATTTTTGTAATTTTCTTTGAACTTGAACCCTTGAACCATTTTAGTTCAAGGTTCAAGGTTCAAGGTACAACCGCTACTCCTACTTATGTCGTGGCTTTGTAATATTTTTTAATAAGAATGTGCGAATTCATAATGCCTATTTTGAACCATTTTCTAATCGATTCAAGGTTCATGGTTCAATGTGTCCCTTTCTTTCGCTAAAGGTCTTTGATTTTTATTCTTTCCACTTAGATGGAAGGGTCCATGTGTCCTCAAGAGGGGGCCCCTTTTATGTCTAGGCCTGGGTGGGTTCTGATAATTTTTAATTTTCCCTAAGTCCTATGTCTATTCCTATGTCTCTATCGAGATTCTTAAAGATCATGCAAGTTCCTGTTGATCTTGTGGCTATCGCCATACTGCAACCCAAAAGTGCTTGGTGGTTAACAGCCACAACATGGTGACTAAGTGGTGGGACTCGTGAGAAAGGTGTGAAGTATAGAAAGTCATCATCGACCATCAAAAATTAAGTTCTGAAGTTATCCTAATGACTCAATGGATAGTGCAAAGAAGTGCAGAGTGCAGGAAGATGGCATTGGCCATCAGGTTTGCATGTTTGGAGAGATCCCAATGACTCGATGGAAAGGCCAAGGCAAACTTTAATCCCACATTGGCTGCAAGGAGGAGCATTTGAGTATTTATATGCAAGGCCACATATATCTTAAGTGTCAAAGCTTACGGGCTTTTGGCAAGTGGCCAATCAAGTAGGTGGTGGGCCACCACACATGTGTGTGCATCTCAGAGTGACATTATTTTGTAGTAAAAGTGTGAGTTAAATAGTGAGAAGGTTGAATGTAGATCCATGACAATCGCTATACCACCATGTGAAATTGCTTGATTGTTAACAGCTGCGACTTGGTGACTGATGAGCAGGTAGGCCAGGTGACGCCGAGGTAAGCACTAAGCAAATCATGAGGTGCCATGTAGTGACATGCAACTAACAAGTGGTGGACACATGGTGACACCATGGTATAGGATATGGCCGCTGAGAGGGGCTAAGGGTCGAGTAGTTTAACAAAGATCAATGATGATCAAGATAGATCCAAGTGCTGTCGCTATGTCACGATGTAAAAATACTTGCCAGATATCACCTGTGACTTGGTGACAAACCACTAGCAGTGAACCATGGCCGATAGTGAATGCAAGAGGTTAAGGCAGATGGTTCATTCTGATGGTTAGTGGAGGCTATGCTAAGGTGCCAGATTGGAGAGCCCGAAATGAGTACCCTCGCGACAGGTGGCTCCCAGTTGAAAACTTTAGAGCCAATCAAAGGATGCCACATGGAAAATAGGTGGCATATCATCAAGGTGTATATCAAGCAGATCGTGGCTTCGAACAAGCCAAAGGAGATGGTGGGTCTGGTGGAGATGATTGGGTGGTCGAGGTGTGTTAGGTGGCAAAATAGAGCTTGACAAGTGGCTACCTTGATTGGATAGGTGGAGTCCAGGAAGATCTCAGAGCGAATCTAGAGATGCCAAGTGGTGACACCATGGCATAGGTGAGATCCATTCAAAGAAGCTAAAGGCCAAGCGGGTTTAGGAAGATCAATGATCAAGTGAGATGATCCAATGGTTGTTGGGTTTAGGAAGATCAACGATGGATTGAGATGATCCAATGGTTGTCACCATGTCGCGATACGAAGGTGCTCACCAAATATGCCATGCGACTTGGTGACAAAGTAGGTGCACTAAAAGGATCAAGAAAGTTCAAAGAAGATCTACAATTGTCACCATATTGCAAGATGGAGGTGCAACTTGGTGACTGATGAAGTGGCAAGATAGGTGGAGTCTAGAGGGACTCATGGGTGAACCAGGTGATGACATGTGGCCGAGATCTGCAAGTGTTAATTTTTTCCCAGATATGTATTTGTCACATATCAGTAGATGGATCTCGATCCGCGAAATCTGATTTTGTAGTCAAGTGCAACCCATGACAAGTTTTTTTAGGATAGTGACCTTGGGATCTTAGGGTTTATTCTTCAGTTGGAAAGATTGGATTTTGTATAGGCCAAGTGCGGTAGTGATGGGGCCTGTTTTTAAGCAGATTACTCAGGGAAGTTAAAAGGCATGTTGGTTTCCCATGATCAGATGGCTATTGCTATACTGCTATGGAAACTCATCTGAACTTTAAAGGCCCCAGCTTGGCAACTAAAGGAAAAGTGCTCAGAGAGAGGGTCTCCTGATCTATTGGCACCAAATAAATTTTAAATATTCAAAAGAAATATTGACAGAGCTATGCAAGTTGCATACGACATTGCTTCAAGATGAAAATGGGTTGGTGAGAGGTACCGAGGAGGTCTACAGGGAGATATGCGAAGAACATAATGGTGCATCGCTCTATGATAAGATCTCATCAATTATCTGGCACAAGATGATCCATCGACATTATGAAGCAGCTGGTTGTTGCAACCAATTTTGGGTAATAGGAGCCTGCCCTTTTGGCCATCTTCCAAATGAATGCTCAGTGAATTAATGAGGCACGCATCCCAGAAGGAATGTTACATTTCTCCCTCAACTACAATGGCACAGATTTAACTTTTGCATTAAATGACTGCTAGGTTAAGACTATTCTTCTAGGTGGTATGAAGCTTGTTGCATCATGTTTTCTATAAAAGGATACCAAGGCTACCTAGAAAAGGGACTCAAATTTTTTAGCTAAACTCTGGCAAAATTAATACAGGCCTTTATCTTAGCAATTTCAGAGGGAAATATGAAGCCCTTGTAACCTTTTGACAAAGGAATGAAATATATAGTCCATACAATTTAAACTCAGACTTATATTGTCTCTATGTCACTGTGTTGGTGTTTATTTCATTTAAGTAATCAAGGATTGCTCATTTGAATGATATGTTAGGCATCTAATGAAATTGTTTTGAGTCTTTTTCTTAAAGAGAAAAATATTAAATATTTTAAACAAAGTCATTGATATGAGTACTTTTGGTGTGGATTTGATTATGAAGTCTGGTGCAGATTAGGACTCTGTATATGTCAGGCATAGTTAGAGTTAATAGATCAAGAATTTGTTATTTGTGTACTAGTTTCTCTTGTCAGGTTGCAGTCTGTGTAGATGACTCTGTTTCCCAAATAAGGTACATGTTTATTTGTTGGTTTTTGTTGCATTTTGTGCTCCTCTTATAAAAGGTCAAATCATTTTTCATTTAGGTTAGTTGTACTGGTGAGTAAGGAAAGTTTGCAGGAATTTACACTACATTTCTGCAAACCTTTTACTATTTTTGTGAGAAAATAGTCTTAAAAAGGGTTCACTTGCCAAAGCTTTTATAAGCTTAAACTGTAGGAGGTTTCCTATTTCTAGAACCTCATATTTTTGTCTTTATTTCAAAATTTTGGTGTTCTCTTCCATTGTAGCACATAGGCAGTAATTTTCAATTTTAAGGAGAAGAAATAGAAGGTGTCAAAATGCAGAACAACAAAAATGGTGACTTTGCTGGGGAGAGTCAAATAAGATAAGTCTTATACTACATATTTGTGCCTTTATTGTATTAAATTGTTGAGATCAGGTTCCCTTTGTTTCAGTCTGAAAATTATTGAGTTTATCTTTCTAAAGAAAATCCTTGATCTATCTCATAACATCTTAGAATACTATTATGTTCTTTTCTAAGGATCAACAGTTTCACTCTTAGGTGTCTTGTAAGAGATTCACTGTGTTAAAATATATTTTATTCCCAAGATACTGGGTGGCGACTCTTAAGTAAAAAAAAATAGTGTTCTTTTAGAAAAAAATAAAGTCACTTCACAAGGTTAGCAAGATGAATAGGAGAAGAAATACAAGGTCTTATATGAAGTAAAACCCTCAAGAGAAGTTGCATGAAGGGTTACATGATCCAGTCAAGAAGGGCTAGAGAGGAACTGTTATTCCTAATCAGTCAAGTCAGTCATGGAAACAAGAGTGATCAAATGGGTAAGTCTTGTGAGCATCCTATATATGCAAGGTCCAATGCCTCTTTGTTGGTATTTTGATGATGTTTAGTTGTGATTATCATTGATTGACACACACTTATTTGATGAATGAAATATTCTCAACTAGTAGCTGTTCTAATAGGTATTGTATGCATAGTCTTTTTTTGTTGAAGATTATCAATGTTATACAAAAAATGCTTACTAGTCTTAGTATGACTAAAGACCCCAAGTGGTATGAAGATATCAAGCTAAACGAAGACACCGAGCGACAATTAATCTTTTGATTAGAATGACTATGTTCCATCTTTCTAGTATTCACTTCTTAACCAGTGATCAGTATATGTAATTAACTGGTATACATGTAATGTGTGATGAGTTACCATCCACTGACACTATGGCGATGTTTTTGTGTCCTGTTACCAAATGTGTCTAGATGCACTATACCTAGGAAATTGTAGTCTAATCTTATTGGACTGACATGAAATCAAGTTCCTATATAAGGACATCATGTCTAGGGTTTTAAATATAGAAGAGAAGTTGTTATGTGTGAAGCTTTTATAAAAAAGATTAGGTTTGATCAAGAAAAGGTATCTTGTGACTGAGATTGAGAGTGCAAAACATAAGAAGACTGGAGTAATGCTTGAATGCATTAACAAGGAATTTTTAAGGATCTACTCAAGCATTCTGTGCTACTATCTAGATCATTCACTTGTTGATTACTACTATCTTCAACAAGTCTGAAACCCTTAACCAGGTAACCCCAGCCAAGCCTTTTGTAAAACCTCTAACAAGGTGATTCACAGTTATGAATTTGAAATCCTCTAACAAGGTAGTCTTTAACAGGACTTATCTCCTAACAAAGATTTGGATTCTTAATAGGATTTGTTCTGGTGAAGAACATTGTAAGACCTTAACCAGTCTGACCTTAACCAGTCTAGTTACTATTTTGCAGATAGTTGACTTGTGAGTTTTACTCACCATGGTTTTTCCCATTTGGGTTTACACATCAAAAACATCTTGTGTTATACTGATTACACTTCTGTGGGTGAATGCTTTATTTACTATCTGGCTTGTTTTTGTTCTAATAAAGTTATTGTTTAACCTGCTTCACTAGTCAGCAATTAAACTATTTAAGTGTTTATTGAACTTATTAGGTATACTAATTCACCCCCCTCTTAGTATTCATCAATTGGTATCAGAGCCAACCTTTCCATAGGTCTAACTAACTGAAAGGAGATATGGGGGAATACAACATGAAGGAACTCACTCACCGTCTGGCTGAATCTGAAAAAGCCTATGATGAACTCAAGATCAAGATCAAAGCCTCTTTAGCCAAGATTAGAGATCTTGTTGAGCAATTGATGGAACTTACTGAAAACATCTCTTTTGATGAAGCAGACATGAATGCCCTAGTTGGAGAAGTGGAGAAATTAAATGAATCCAAAACTAACCTAAGGAGAGAGTTAGAAGGACTGACTATCAGGATGAGTCAAGAACTGGAAAATAGAAGAAAAGATGAAGATTTGTTAAAAGACAAGGAGCATGAGATCTCTAAATTAAAGAAAGAAATCAATACCATTACCGCCTATTTGCAGGAGGGTAAAGAAGAGAAAGAAGAAATGCAAGCTAAGATAAATGCAGCTATCTCTCAAAATAAAACCTTGATGAAGACCAATGATTCTCTCTCCAAGGAACTTGCTAAGTTCAAGCAGAGTGCTGTCAAGTTAGAACAAAAACTAGAATCAGTAAAGCCATCAAAGGATACCATTGGACTTGGTTTCTCTAGATATGAGGAAGGTGAGTCCTCTAGAACCAAGAATGATGCACTGAAGAAGCAATCAAAACCTAAGGACAACAACGAAAGTAAAGGTAAGCAAAAGTTTAAACTTGTTTTCTTTAACTATCTTAAGGAAGGACATACTGCCAATGTATGCTAGAGCATGCCTTACAATAACTTTTCTTATTTTCAAAACAATGTGGCTAGACCTGGTAGATTTAATGGTCACTATTATACATGTAACAAGTTTGGGCAAAGAGATTTTGAGTGCAGGTCAGTTATGAACAACTCTGGGAATTATCCACCAAGATCTAATGGAGTTGTCCCTAAACCTCCTATGAATTGGAACCCAAACCAGTATAGAACCCATGACCATTGGTCAAATTGTTGTGAAGCACCAACCAGTTGGAGAGCAACTTGTCTAATCTATCATGGTAGTGGTCACACTACTGCAACATGCAGAAGGAAGAATAGAAATGTGAACATCGGACCATGGAGAACACCTGGAATGGTATCCTACCATTAAAACAAACTGAGACACACTGCCAAAGCATGTAGACTGAGAAATAATCCATCAGGAGACATACCGATCAACATTGAAGGGAAGATTGATATTGAAACCGTTCAGGCAGATATGGACAAACCCTGGAAAAAGAAATGTGAAGAGAAGCCACATGATGTACCAGTTTCTGCACCAAGTGTGGAAATCCCTGAATCAGTAAACTGAGCTTCAAAAAGCTTAGGGGGAACATATTGGTATAAATATTTAGAAACCCCTGGAGTATATCGGTAAAACACTTTTATCGATAGTTGTTACTTGTCAACTGACAGAAGAATTGAAGCGGTAAAAAGTGAAATTAGGGTTTGAACCCTAATAGTGATGCATTTATTGTGGTAGGTGGGAGCGTGTTTAAAAGTGACTTTTGTCATCATTTCTACTTACCTAGTTTCCAAGAAACTTTGTTTAAGCTAAGAAGCACAACCAGAGCAATTCATCTTGCATTCGAAAAGAATTTAGAAAAGAATCCTGGACAAAATTTTGCAACCACTTCATCCTATCAGTGTGAAAGTCAAAGTGGTAATCAAGCATTCAGAGAAGTGTGTTTTTCTCATCATCGACAAACCCTAAGCTCAGAGAATAAAGGTATTTATCATTGAAACATTCTTATCATTTGGAATCTATTTTATATGGCATCTCCATATAATGTCCCCTCTAGTTCTACTGAACCTAAGGACACACCTGAGCTTCTTAAGATGAGATATAATGCCCTATCTCAAATTCCCACCCGAGTCATTGTTGAAGGTGATGTTTCAGGATACATTGATTGCAAACTAGAAGTCCTAGGGTCCCTATTAATTTACTCCTAGTTGAATTTGTTCGGTGAGAGGATAAAAACATTAAACCTGAATATAGCATAATAGAGAAGAATAAATTGCACAATGCAGTATACTTTCTCAAAGAATTTACCAAGGAACACATCAGGATCATCCGCAGTAGGGTTCATAGTGACAAGATGTACCTTGAACAAACTCGTGACATTACACTGGAGGCAATTCATGTCGTGACTAGATTCTGCAATAGTGGGGAAGTGTCTGTTCTTCAGAAAATACCTAAATCCAAAGTAATAGAGCTCACCGGTTCAGTGAGTAACCAACGAGCAATGATTGTCAACAACATTATAGATGATTTGGTGAAATATGCATATATGGTAATTGGATATAGAATATTCTATGCTAGCGGAATGAATTTTGTTCCTTCAATTGCGGTGCATGCCGCTTGCAGAATGATGAAGGAAAATGTAGAATGTGATCTATGTACCTGTATGCAGAAACAACTCATAGATAACTTGAAGTTGATCAAATCAGATAAAACTTAGAGGTTTAAGTTTGGTCAACTATTTATTGGTTTATTTTTCTACTTTCAAAGTTACTTTCCTGGAGTCGATGATGTTGAATGGTCAACTGAACTACTAGTTACGAGAAAAATAAAGGAGAGTCTTGAAGCAGTAGGAACTGCATATTCAGAGACTTTGAACAGGTATTATGATGAATTCAAACTAAAAATGAACTAGAGAATGAGAATATCTGGTGATTTAGTTAAGAAATATGAAGATGACATCTATTTCACCATCAAAATAGATGAATGCATAATAGAAGCAGTCGAACCTAGAAAAGATGTAGTTGGGCCTATGGGCTATGAGGTGGTAAATGATATATTGACAAGATATGCCTCAACCCTACTAGCTTCACCACCGGAACCCAAAAATAAGAGGACCGATACATATCTAGAGAGGATCAAATCTACTGAGGTACCAGAGGATATAAAGGGTAAAGCACTACCATCAACATCAACAGTGGTTACATCTGCTACTAAACCCAAAGTGACCAAAAGGTCACCTGCTAAAAAGAAATCAGAGGCTATTCTGACAAAAATGTTCGAATGGATGAGGAAAACCAGGAATAACTCACCAGATCTAGAAGACATTGAATCATAGGTAGAAGTAAACAAGATAAGGCAATCTACCAAGAAAATGAAGTCAACCGGTAATGTACCAACAATCTCTACACCGGTAAAATTAGATATGTCTTCTTACAAACCTATGACACACTGTCAAAGGACCATAAAGAATGTTAGAAGAAAATTCCTTGATGATTTAAAAGACTATTTTGATGGTTTCAATGATAATGAAAAGGAGGATGTTGAACAAGAACTTATTAAATATCTATGCATAAATGATTGGTCACCTTCTGAGATTAAATCTGTTACATCTAAATCTTTGTATGATTTTTTGGACAACAAATGACACATTGCCATTGAAAAAGAGAAAGACATCAGGGAGAAATTTTTCGCTCAACACTTTCCAGATGTCTCTAATTCAGAATTATTTAAAATAATTAACAAGAACAAAGGCATTTTCTTCATGCGAAGAAGAAAATTTCAACTACTCGAAGGCAAATCTTCTGAAGTGGAAAAAGACACCCATTTGAAGGTGAAAACTGTTGTCAACATGCAAAAAGTACATGAAGCTAATCAGTTGGATGAACAAGAGCCTGATCTATCCACAACCAAACTTGATGTAGTCTTTTACAGTATGGGTGAAAGAATAGTAGAACAAAATGACCTTATTGATGTTGACGCACTAGAAATGGTAGATACCACTCTAGATAAGGAGGAAGCTAAAAAGAAAGATTAGAAAAAGAAAAGGAAGAGAAAGCAGAAAATGAGAAACTTGAAAAAGAGAAAGCAGAGAAACAAAAACAAGAGAAAGAGAAAGTAGAGAAAGAGCAATAGGAAAAGAAGAAAAAGGAAGAAGTGGAAAAGAAGAAAAAGGAAGAAGAGGAAAAGAAGAAAAAGGAAGAAGAGGAGAACAAGAAAAATGAAGAAGAGGAAAAGAGGAAAGTGTTAGGGTTTCAAGCAGTTCCGAAGCAAATATGAACTAATAATTATATGCAAATTTAAATACAAAAAGATAAAGAAATAAAATAGGACATAGATAACACAAAGATTTAACGTGGTTCACCCAGAATGGGTTACATCCACCATACACAACCATCCAATCTTTCTTATTATCCAGCAAAAATAGTACATCAACCTTACAATGCCTTAAGCATCCCAGCCACTTATAACATGCGTTTTTAGGGCAACAAACAAAGTCGGCCTTTTTAGGGTTTTATTACAATGTCGGTTTTCATCAACAAAAAATGGTAAAAAAAGGACCCCGACGAGGATACATGCTGAGTGTACAGTACTTTGCTGATCAGTTGCCACATTTCAATAATCTCCCACTTGGAGATTGATCATGCTCCACACCGAACAATCTCCCACTTGGAGACTAATACTACATGACACCACTGTACATGCAACATCCACTAGATAAAACACTAGGACTTGACTGGTATAAATTCCACAATTATCAATCAAAAAGACCAACAGAAACTGATGAAGAAATCAGCTTCTCCTATGGAACTACCTTCATGAACATATCGGCAGGATTCTCACTTGTGTGAATCTTCTCAAGCCGTAACTGACCCTCCTCTAAAATAGTCCGAATGAAGTGGTACCTGAGCTGAATGTGCTTTGTCCTTGAATGAAAAGCAGAGTTCTTCGCAAGATGAATGGAACTCTGGCTATCAATATACAATGGGCTATCCTCTTGTGTCTGACCCAATTCCTTCAGAAAACATTGCAACCAAATCATCTCCTTGCTGGCTTCTGTAGCAGCAACATACTCAGCTTCAGTGGTTGAAAGTGGACCAACCTTTTGCAGCCTAGAAACCCAACTGACTGCAGTTCCCTCTATAGTAAAAACATACCCTGTAGTACTACTCTGTGAATCAATATCACTTGCCAGATTAGAGTTAACAAATCCACTTAGAGCAACATTAGATCCTTTGAAACATAATACCTTCATAGTAGTTCCTTTCAAATACCGAAGAATCCATTTCACAGCATTCCAATGTTCCATACCTAGATTACTCATAAACCTGCTCACAACTCCCACTGCATGTGCAATATCTGGCCTTGTGCATACCATTGCATACATCAAACTACCAACAACTGATGAATACGGGATGTTAGACATTTTATTAACCTCTTCCTATGCCTTTGGGCACATCTCCTTAGTCAATTTGAAATGACTAGCCAAAGGTGTCCTAACTGCTTTTGCATCCTACATGTTAAATCTTTTCAACACCTTCTTTATATACTCACTTTGGGACAAATTCAAGGTTCTATTTTCCCTATCCCATGTAATCTTCATACTGAGAATTTGCTTAGCTACACCCAAATCCTTCATAGCAAATGACCTGGCTAATTTCTGTTTAAGATCATTTATATGTTGCATGTTAGACCCAGCAACAAGCATGTCATCAACATAAAGCAACAGGATAATATAACTGCCATTATCAAATCTCTTAAATATACACAATGATCAGAATGACATCTATGATAACCATGTTCAACCATGAAACTATCAAATTTTAAATACCATTGTCGGGGTGCTTGCTTTAGGCCATACAGACTTTTCTTCAACCTCCACACCAAGTTCTCCATACCTTTGACCTCATATCCTTGTGGTTGCAACATGTAAATTTCCTCCTCCAAATCTCCATGGAGAAAAGTTGTTTTGACATCTAATTGTTCAAGATGTAAATCATCTGCAGCCACAAGACTAAGTACACTTCTAATTGAAGTCATTTTTACAACTGGAGAAAATATTTCATCATAATCTATACCCTTTTTCTATGCAAAACCTTTTACCACAAGTCTAGCCTTGTATCTTTTTTGACCTCCTTCCTCCTCCTTCAACTAATAAACCCATTTGTTAGGCAAGGCTCTTTTTTTCTGTAGGTAAAGGGACTAAGTCCCAAGTCTTATTTTTCATCAAGGAGTCCATCTGCTCTTTCATGCCTAGCTCCCAGTGTTGTTTGGCATCTACTTGCATTGCTTCTTCATATTCTTCTAGTTCACCAGAATCCATTAATAAAATAGAATACAAACAAGGAGAAAATCTTTCAGAGGGTCTACTTTTCCTCGTAGAACATCTAACACTTGCAGGAGTTTGTGGGACAATCTGTTGTTGCTGAGCATCAGGTACCTGTGGTATTTCATTTTCAGGAATCTCATCCAGCACCACATAACCTTCTCATTGAGTATAACATCTCTACTTCTAATTATTTTCTTATTTTCAAAATCCCATAACCAATAGCCATATTCATCTATCCCATATCCAATGAAGGTACATTTCTAAGATTTAGCATCAAGCTTGGTTTTGTTTTCTTTATCAACAAGGACAAAAGCTTTGCAACCAAAAGTTTTTAGAAAAGAATAATTTACCTTTTTACTAGTCCATGCCTTCTCTGGAATACCACCATCCAAAGGGGTTGAAGGTCCTCTATTTATCAAATAGACAGCAGTATGTACAACATCTGCCCAAAAATGTAAGGGCAATCCAGCATGCAATCTCATGCTCCTCGCACATTCCATAATAGTCCTATTCATTCTCTCTGACACACCATTTTCCTGTGGAGATCCCAGAACTGTCTTCTACTTTCGAATCCCATTTAAGGAGCAGTAATCTTCAAATGCTTTGCTACAATACTCACCTCCATTATCTGATCTGAGACACTTCAACCTTTTTCCTGTCTCATTCTCAACCAAAGCTTTCCATTTCTTAAAAGTTTCAAAAACATTTTTTTTTGCTTTAGGAAATATACCCATGTTTTTCTGGTTGAGTCATCAATAAAAATAACATAATAACAAGAGCCACCAAGAGATGATACCTGAGTCAGTCCCCATACATCTGAATGTACAAGCTCTAACTTCTCACTCTTCTTCTCTTTCCCAACCTTGAGAAATCTGACTCTTTTCTATTTACCATAAACACAGTTTTGACATAACTCTAAATCAATCTTCTTTAGTCTTGGCAATAGATTTTTGGAGTGAAGGATTTTCATCCCTTTCTCACTCATGTCCCAAGCCTATGGTGCCATATTATCAAATCTATTCTTGCAACATTTATTGTTGTTGTTCCTATAGTAACTTTATCTGTAGCAGCTAAGGTAGAGTAAGTGTTACCAGTACACAGATATAATGTGCCTACCTTTGCACCTTTAGCTACTACTAATGATCCTTTAGTGACCTTCCACATACTATCTGAGAAGGTAACTATGCAGCCTTCATTACCTAATTGCCCTGGAAAAATTAATTTTCTTCTTGAATTAGGAACATGTCTTACCTCCTACAGAAACCAGTCATTACCATTCTGCAACTTGATCTTTATCTTTCCTTTTCCAACAATTTGACAGGGCTCATCATCACCCAAATATACCTATCCAAAATCACCTTGAACATAGTCTAGAAAATATTTTCTATGGGGTGTAGCATGAAATGAAGCCCCAGAATCTATTACCCAAGAATTATTAACATTATCCAAACATAAGATTAAAGCATCTTGTAAAGTATTACTTGCAATATTAGCTTCCTTACTGTCATTTTCATTTTTGTCTCCTTTGTTTTTCCGAGACCAACAGTCTTTCTTTAGATGACCGGGCTTTTCGTAGTACCAACAATCTTTATTTCCTCTAGATTGAGAGCATCCTTTCTTTGACTTCCCTCGTGACTTCTCATTCCTAGGGCCTTTTCCTCTTTCCTTTGATCTTCCTCTATTCTCCACATTCAAAACACTACCCGATGATGTTGGAGTCTCACCTATGCTTTTCCTTCGCATTTCCTCGCTTAGGATAACACCAACAATATCATCAAATACCAAATTATTTTTACCAGAGACAAAGTTACTTATAGCCATAACCAAGCTATTCTAGCTTTCTGGCAAAGAACATAAAATCAAGAGAGCCCTAACCTCTTCTGTAAAGGTAATTTTCACTAAAGCTAATTGACTGGTAATTGTATTACATTCATTTAAGTGCTTTTCTATAGATCCTCCCTCACTTATTTTTAAATTAAACAAACGCTTCATAAGAAATACCTTATCCGAAGTTGAGGGTTTCTCATACAAATTAGCCAATGTTACCATCAAATCTACAGTCATTTTTGCTTCTGTTATATTGAATGCTACAGACGATGCAAGGCATAATCGAATGCATCCCAGTGCCTTTCTATCTTAAATGTCCCACTCTTCATCTGATATTGTGGTCGGTTTCTTTGCCTTTCCTTTCAATGGCCACCACAAATCCTTTTGATACAGGTAATCCTCCATCTACATTTTCCATAACTGATAATTCTGGCCGTTAAACTTTTCGACCTTGAATTTGGAATCCTCCATTGCTCCCACTCAAATCTGAAAGTCCTGCCAATTTATAGAGAACCTAGCTCTGATACCAATTGTTAGGGTTTTGAGCAGTTCTGAAGCAAATATGAACTAACAATTATATGTAGATTTAAATACAAAAGGATAAAGAAATAAAACAGGACACAGATAACATAGAGATTTAACGTAGTTCACCTAGAATGGGTTATGTCCACCATACACAGTCGTCCAATCTTTCTTATTATCCAGCAAAAATAGTACATCAACCTTACAATGCCTTAAACATCCCAGCCGCTTATAACATGTGTTTTTAGGGCAACAAACAAAGTCGGCCTTTTTAGGGTTTTATTTCAATATCAGTTTTCATCAACAAAAAATGGTAAAAAAAGGACCCCGACGAGGATATGTGCTGAGTGTACAGTACTTTGCTGATTAGTCGCCACATTTCAACAATCTCCCACTTGGAGACTGATCACGCTCCACACCGAACAATCTCCCACTTGGAGACTAATACTACATGACACCACTGTACATGCAACATCTGCTGGATAAAACACTAGGACTTGACTGGTATAAATTCCACAATTATCAATCAAAAAGACCAATAGAAACTAATGAAGAAATCAGCTTCTCTTGTGGAACTGCCTTCATGAACATATCGGCAAGATTCTCACTTGTGTGAATCTTCTCAAGTCGTAACTGACCCTCCTCTAAAATAGTCTGGATGAAGTGGTACCTACGCTGAATGTGCTTTGTCCTTGAATGAAAAGAAGAGTTCTTCGCAAGAAGAATGGGTTACGTCCACCATACACAGCCGTCCAATCTTTCTTATTATCCAGCAAAAATAGTACATCAACCTTACAATGCCTTAAGCATCCCAGCTGCTTATAACATGAGTTTTTAGGGCAACAAACAAAGTCAGCCTTTTTAGGGTTTTATTACAATGTCAGTTTTCATCAACAAAAAATGGCAAAAACAAATTCCCCAGTGAGGATACGTGCTGAGTGTACAGTACTTTGTTGATCAGTCGCCACATTTCAACAGAAAGAAATAGCGAAGAAGAGGGAAGAGGAGAAATAGAGAGAAGAAGAGAGGTAGAAATAAGAGGAGAAAGCTACCAAGGTAGCTCAAGAAAGAGAAGAAGAGGAGAAGAGAAGACAAGTGGAAGTATAGGCCAAAGAAAGAGAATAGATTCTTGAGGCAACTAGAGATCAAGCCAAGAAGGTTGATTCCACCAGTTCCACTGATTTGACTCTTGCATGTCTAACTCAATCAGCTGATGAAACTAAGCTACTACAAAACATTCATTTAGCATAGGAGAGATTAGAAGAACTAAGGAAAAAGAAATAGTAGGATGTCATTTAGTTTGTCGTTGACACCGTTTCCAATCTAATTCCTGATACTAATCTCCCTGATACTGACTCCTCATTGGCTAAGCTCAAACTACTTTACACAGTAGTCAATGACCAGGTACAATGTTTGGAAAATGTTGCCCAGGCCACTACAAAGAAAAGCCATGAAAAGGCACTCGCAGTTGCCTTAGTACAACACATGAATGATGACCAGACAAAATTGCTTAAACAAAAAGATGATATAATTTTAGCTATGGGTGAAGGTCACCTACTCTTGAGTAAAATTTGTCAACTGCACCTATTTTGTGAAGATGCTCTGAAATAGAAAACACTATTACAAATGAAGTTATAGAAGTACATCGGCAACTTCAAACTGCCCTATGATTTGTTCATAGCCTATGGCCACACTATTCATTAGTATTAGCATCAAATTGCCAAGCTTGACTCAGAGATTTGCAATCAAACTCGAGATTTGTAGGAGCTTCAGTTGCTCCTATTGCCAAAATTGCAGGTTCTTCAGAAATGCTTTCTGAACTTAGAAGCTATCAATGTGACCCAAGAGTTGAGCACCATAGATGCGATGGAAGAATTATCCTTCCAAATGAAGACCGAGAGTGAAATTGCTGCCTCATGTCTTGAGTCATGGTCCTCAGACATGAAGGACTTCCTACAAAACATTAAATCTCTTTTTGAAAATTTTTATTCTTTATTGTCATAAACACATACTCTGTTTTTACATAATGCAAACTAGCAAAATTTTGCATTTACTTTGTCATTGTTGGCAAAGGTATCTTCAAATTTTGTTGAGTATTTTGCATATACTTGTAATTCTTGCAAAGGGAGTAGTGTATATGCTTAGGGGGAGTAATTTTGCTCATGGCACTTTTTTTGTTTTTAGTACTTGGATGTCAAAAATTTTCCTAAGTGTTGCCATCAATGACAAAGGGGGAGATTGTTGGTATTTAGATCAGTCAAGTCAAGTTAGTCTGGAAACAAAAGAGTGATCAAATGGGTAAGTCAAGAAGGGCTGGAGAGGAACTATTATTCTTGATCAGTCAAGTCAATCATGGAAACAAAAGAGTGATCAAACGGGTAAGTCTTCTGAGCATCCTTTATATGCAAGGTCCAATGCCTCTTTGTTGTTATTTTGATGATGTTTAGTTGTGATTGTCATTGATGGACACACACTTATTTAATGAATGAATTATTCTCAACTAGTAGCTGTTCTAACTGGTATTATATGCATAGTCTTTGTTTGTTGAAGACTATCGATGTTGTATAGAAAATGCTTACTAGTCTTAGTATGACTGAAGACCCCAAGTGGTATGAAGATATCAAGTTGAATGAAGACTCTGAGTGATAGTTAATCTTTTGATCAGAATGACTATGTTCTAGTTTTCCAGTCTTCACTTGTTAACTAGTGATCGATATATGTAATTAACCGGTATACATGTAATATGTGATGAGTTACCATCCACCGACACTATGGCGATGTTTGTGTGTCATGTTACCAAATGTGTCTAGATGCACTGTACCTAGGAAATTGTAGTCTAATCTTATTGGATTGACATGAAATCAAGTTCCTATATAAGGACATCATGTCTAAGGTTTTAAATATAGAAGAGAAGCTGTTATGTGTGAATCTTTTGTAAAAAAGATTAGGTCTGATCAAGAAAAGGTATCTCGTGACTAAGATTGAGAGTGAAAAACATAAGAAGACTGAAGTAATGCTTAAATGCATTAACAAGGAATTGTCAAGGGTCTAATCAAGCATTTTGTGCTACTATCTAGATCATTCACTTGTTGATTACTAATATCTTTGACAAGTCTGAAACCCTTAATCAGGTAGGCCTAGCCAAGACTTTTGTAAAACCTCTAACAAGGTGATTCATAGTTGTTTGAAATCATTTAACAGGGTAGTCTTTAATAGGACTTATCTCCTAATAGAGAATTGGATTCCTAATAGGATCTATTCTGGTGAAGAACATTGTAAGACCTTAACCGGTTTGACCTTAGTCGGTCGGGTTACTATTCTATAGATAGTTGACTTGTGAGTTTTACTCGCCGTGGTTTTTTCCATTTGGGTTTCCACGTCAAAAACATCTTTGTGTTCTGGTGATTGCACTTCTCTGGGTGAATGCTTTATTGCTATCTGGCTTGTTTTTGTTCTAATCAAGTTATTGTTTAACCTGCTTCACTGGTCAACAATTAAATTGTTTAAGTGTTTATTGAAGTTATCAGGTATACTAATTCACCCCCCTCTTAGTATGCATCACTCTTCTCATGACTCTGACCATGATATTATGGGTTTTCATGCTGGCCTATTTGGCACTAATGATGATATCCAAACCTTTCACCAAAGATTGTCTAATGCCAGCATTTCTGGGAGAGATAGGCATAGTACAAGTAATAGAGCCAGTTCCATTCCCAAAACTATGGAAGGAAATATTAGCCTAATCGATATGGACTAGCTAAATGTGTCTAATTCAGAGGAAACTTTTCTAGACCAAGATGAAGTGTCTCAGGAGATTGAGGTACTCAATCAGAGAGTACATCAATTGATTTCCAATAGAAAAAAGAAAGTTAAGGAAAAGGAGAATGAAACCAAATCCAAACTCATTGAAAGAGAGGTTATTAAGACACATTGCAGAGCTTGAGTTGTTTGCTCAAGAAGAGCCTAGGAGTAAAGAGAAAGGTCATGTTATTAGGGAAATCCTTGATCCAAAAATTGTTTCTACACCTAAGGTTGCAGTACAACCTAGTAGGGAGGTTCATAGTGATCCCCAACCTACTAGACTTGTTATTGACAAAGGAAAATAGAAAGTAGTGGAGAATAGATCTATGGGTCTAGTGTCGGGAAGTGCAGAAGGACCCCAAGGAATGATGTCGCATGAGATTGAGGTAGAAAGGATAAGGAAAGAAAATGAAGACCTGCAAAGGGAGTTAGAGAAAGCTGAAATAGAAGCACTTAATGCCAATTTTAGGAGAAAGATACGATGCTTGAAATCTCCTCCTATAACTTTCCCACCTGTAGATCATAGTAATCCTACATCCCAGCATACTTTTGCCTCTGTGTTGAACACTCAACCAATAATAAAAATAAGTGTTATCCTACTCATTAACCAATCTAAAGGTGTTGCCCCGAATATTTCTACTATTCCTCCAAATACACTTCCAGCAAACCAAACCGGTCACAGATTACCCCATAATCAAAGCCATCAAAATCCTAGAGTTTGTAGATCAGGCCCAAAGGTGAATACTAGAAACAACTTTATTGGAAATCAGTTTCAAAGGAGACCAATAAATTTTGAGTTGTACAAGTTGTTGTATTTTGATGGAATTTGAGGATATCCAAACCATGTCCCTATTGAAATGAGGGATAAACTCCAAAAGTTTGTTGGGAATAATGTTGTCAGTGCTTAAGAGCATCTAAAATCCTTTGGTAACATGATTAATGACTATGAAATTGCACATGAAGATTTCATCATGAAGTTGTTTGTGCAATCCTTGATCGAGGATGCTAGAGGTTGGTACAAAGGTTTACCTGTGGACAATGTACGTTCTTGGGAAGAGTTCAAAATTTACTTTCAAGAGAAATATAGAGACAAGACAAATGTGAGCTTCATGCTCAATGAATTTAACAACATCAGGAATTTTGATAATGAAGCCATCACAGATTTTAATGCAAGGTTTCAAAAGGTAATGCATAGGCTTTTTCAAGTAATGAGGTTAGATGAAAATGTGTGTCTAACTACCTACTAAAATGCATTTGACCTCAAAATGGCTTATATTCTTAGAGATAAGAATCCACATAGCTTGAGAGATGCTTTTAGAATTGCCATTAATGTAGAAAGTAATAGAAAAGCATTTGGTGAAGTGGGAAGAAGGACTGATGGAAGATTGTGGCAGGAACAAAAACCACAACAAAACAAATCCTCTAAAGAAGAGGATAAGATAGAGAAATTAATGACTGTTGTCAAAGATCTTACTGCTAAAGTAAGTAAATCTGATAAGCCTCACTACAACTGGCAAGAAAAACTTGCTAGATTGCATGATATGCCATATAACACTGCATGGAAAGATGGCAAACCTATGAAAGATAGATCAAAAGGTACACAAAATCAGAATACCATTGATCCTTTGAAGGGAGGAAACATACATAATGTGTAAAATACTCCCTACTATATATCATGTGATGGGCCACATTCCCCCTATCAGTGTGCGATGGCTAAAGCTCTAAGTGAATCCATGAGAAGTGAAGATGAACCTGCAGTTAATATGTTTGAGTATATTGTGGAAACTGACTATGAGTCTTCAAAGGATGATGCAAGTGAATATAATGTCTCAAGAAGCAATGCAAATTGCCAAGAGCAGTTGACAATTGATTGGCATCCCACTTTGAATATAGTCACAAGAGAAGATCAAGAGATTCACCTTAGAAGGCCTAGTGAGGAGGAAGTCAAGAATCTCACTAAGGCTGCAATAGCTAAAGCTAAGCATAATTATAATCTGAGAAGAAACAAAGATGATGGAAGTTAAGGTATGCTTGGTTCTCTATTTTTTAAATAAACTTCTTCTAAGAGGTCCATTGAGAACAAAAATTCTGTCAAAGATAATAAGGCTAAAGGTGATTAGTCAAGTAGTTCAACAAAACCTGGTATTGCTGATACAACTAGATGTAAGGCAAAAACCACTGGTGACAAGAGAACAAGTCATCAGAAGGTGAAAAAGGTTAAAACTCATGTTGAGTCTAGTGTTAACATTACTTTTGATATGACTCAAGCTTTAACACATATGAAGGTTTCAGTACCTTTGATAGAGCTTTTGAAAATAAAAGAACATAGAGACGCTATTTTTTCTCTGATTTCAAGTATATTAGATGGAGATGCTTCTTCTAAAAAGGGAAATGCAAAGGATGAGAAGGATGAAGAACAAGGAGTCCCAGAAGTTTATGTGGGCACCACTATTAATCAAGAACCATCTCAAATAGATCCCTTTTATGTCACACTGTTAGTAAATAACAGATTGATAAAAAAAATGCATGATAGATTTTGGTGCAACTGCTAATGTGATGCCTTATGGGGTTATGAAAGAGCTAGGTTTGTCAATACACACTTCATATGGGAGATGTTATGTCATGGGTAATAGAGAAGTTCCTATTGTGAGTACTATGAGAGATGTAGAAGTAAAAATAGAAGCTTTCCCTTAAGCTACTTATACAATGGATGTAATTGTTATAGACACCAAGCCACATTATGTCATGCTTCTATCTAGGCAATGGGCTGCTGCTATGGGAGGACATCTCCAGCTATATTTGTCATATGCAACTATCCCAGTGAATGCAAATTCTATAAAATTGTATAGAGAACCACGTGCCCTAGTGGTTATTGAAAAAATAGACCCAAACATGCTTAATTGCATGATTGATGTGGATCTTGATAATTTCATAATAGAACCAATTCAGCCCCAGTTGAAGAATATTGATCCTATTATTGGTGAGCTGGAATCACAACAAGAAGGCCTATGGTAGATGTAATTTGATGGAGCTTTCTCTAAGGAAGGATTTGGAGCAAGAGTGCTATTTGTTTCCCCATCAGGTATTACCTTCAAGTATTCTTTTCTATTAGCATTCCAATGTACAAACAATATAGCTGAGTATGAAGCTCTGTTATTGGGTTTAGAAATTTCTAAAGACATGGGATCAAGTTGTTAAGGGTTTATGGAGACTCAAAACTTGTAGTGTTTCAAATAAGGTTAAGATATGCATCTAAAAATGACAAGTTAAAAAGGTACAAACATGTTGTTTGGGATGTCATTGAGCACTTTGATGCATTTTCCATTGATTGGATTGAAAGGTCTAAAAACATTATAGCAGATTTTTTAGCTAATGTTGCATTAAAGAATAATGATGTAACATTGACTGGAGTTTCAATAATTGAGACAAAAGCCAAACCAACCATCCCAGATAATGTGTACAATTGGCATGTTTTTGAGGATGATGAAGACATCCTTAGATTTGTACAATGCATAGATGACTATGAAGGTCAAAAGATTGATTGTAATTCATTGGTGGAGGTAGTAGATGGATAGAAAATAGTTTTTGGAAGTGATATAGTGCAATTAGAGACAAATGAAATACCTAGGGGACTAGTTGAACTAGAGGGTATGTTCAATTACAATGATTGTCACTTACATCAAGCATCATCTACAAAGTTGGAGGAATTGGATGAGGTGAACTTAGGGACAAAAGTATCCCCTAAGTTTGTGTATATTGGGAGGAACCTATCTCCCCATATTACAACCAACCTCATTAACTTATTAAAAAGATATAAACATGTTTTTGCTTGGTCCTATGAGGACCTAAAGGCATATAGAAAAGACTTATTTCAACATGAAATTCCTCTACATGTTGATGCTAAGCCTTTTGGACAGAAGCAAAGACCTATTAACCCCCTTTTGGAGACCAAAACGCAACAAGAATTAACCGAGTTAAGGGAAGGTGGGATTATAAAACCTATAAGACATTCTTCATCGGTATCCAACTTGGTCCCTGTTAGAAAGAAGAATATGGATATAAGGTTTTGTGTGTATTTTAGAAATTTGAATGTTGCTTCTCTAAAAGGGAATTATTCTTCCCCAAATATGGAGGCTATGTTACAAAGGGTAACTGGTTGTGATTTATTATCAATGATGGATGGGTTCTTAGGTTATAACCAGGTATTAGTAAAGGAGTCTGAACAATTTAAGACTACTTTTACTACCCCTTGGGTAACTTATGTATATGTGAGAATGCCATTGCATCCAACCATCCCTAGTCAGAGCCATTGTTGGGACTCATAAAAATCATGCTAAATTTAGTGACAAATTGAAGCCTTGTTTTATAGATTTCTCTTTGTGGATTTGTTTTATTGTAATTCATTTTGAACTTGAACCCTTGAACCATTTTGGTTCAAGATTCAAGGTTCAACTGCTTCTCCTACTTATGTTGTGGTTTTGTAATATTTTTTAATAAGCATGTGCAAATGCATAATGTATGTTTTGAACCATTTGCTAAGCGGTTAAAGGTTCATGGTTCAATGTGTCCCTTTCTTTCGCTAAAGGTCTTTACTTGTTATTTTTTCCACTTAGGTGGAAGGTTCTGTGTGTCATCAAGAGGGGGCCCCTTCTATGTCTAGGCCTGGGTGGGTTCTCATAAATTTTAGTTTTTCCTAAGTCCTATGTCTTTGTCGGGCTTCCTAAAGATCGTGCAGGTTCCTGTTGATCTCGTGGTTGTCACTATACCGCAACCCAAAAGAGCTCAATGGTTAACAGTCATGACATGGCGACTAAGTGGTGGGACCCTTGAGAAAGGTGTGGAGCGCAGAAAGTCAAGATTGGCCATTGGAAATTAAGTTCTAAAGTTATCTCAATGACCCGATGGATAGTGCAAAGAAGTGTGGAGCGCAGGAAGATGGCATCGCCCATCGGGTTTGCATGGTTGGAGAGATCCCGATGACCTGATGGAAAGGGCTAAGGTGAACCTTTATCCCACATTGGCCACAAGGAGGAGCATTTGAGTATTTATATGCAAGGCCACATATATCTTAAGTGTCAAAGCTTATGGGATTTTGGCAAGTGGCCGGTCAAGCAGGTGGTGGGCCCCCACACGTGTGCATGCATCTCAAAGTGGCCTTATTTTGCAGTAAAAGGGAGAGTTAAATAGTGAGTAGGTTGAATACAAATCCATGACCATTTCTATATCGCCTTGTGAAAGTGCTCAACTTTTAATAGGCGTGACTTGGTGACTAATGAGCTAGCAGGATAGGTGGCGCTGAGGTAAGCACTGAGAAAATCATGAGCTGCCACATAGTCACATACAGCTGACAAGTGGTGGACACATGGTGACACCATGGTATAGGATGTGGCCGCTCAGAGGGGCTAAGTGTCGAGCAGTTCAACAAAGATCAATGATGATCGAGATGGATCTAAGGGCAATCGCTATGTCACAATGTAAAAATGCTTGCCAGATATCACCTATGACTTGGTGAGAAACCACTAGCGGTGAACCATGACTAGCAGTTAATGCAAGTGGTTAAGGCAGATGGTTCATTTTGGTGGTTAGTGGAGGCTGTGCTAAGGTGCAAGAGTGGAGAGCTCAAAATAAGTACCCTCGTGACAAGTGGTGCCCTGTTGAAAACTCCAGAGCCAATCAAAGGATGCCATGTGGTAGATAGGTGACATATCATCAAGGTGTATATTGAGCAAACCATGGCTTCGATGGATCTAAGGGAGGACTCACTGAAGGTATCAGTTCCATCGACATAGAAGGTGTCATTTAAACTAAGATTTTGATAAGATGTGAAAGAAGTTCACCAAATTTTTGGATCCATTGACAAGGGCACATCAAAGAAATATTAACCGGTTCCATCGAAAAGTGAAGGAATCAATGAAACTATAGTTTCAGTGAGACACAAAACTGGTTGGCTGAAGAGGAAGTTTGGCTAAAAGGCTGATGCTGAACAAGCCAAAGGAGATGGTGGGTCTGGTGGAGATGACTGGGTGGTCTAGGTGTGTCAGGTGGCAAACCAGAGGTTGACAAGTGGTAGGCCTGACTAGACAGGTGGAGTCTAGGAAGACATCAGAGTGAATCCAAAGATGCCAAGTAGTGACACCGTAGCATAGGCGAGAGCCATTCAAAGAAGCTAAAGGTCGAGCGGGTTTAGGAAGACCAATGGCTGGGCAAGATGATCTAATGGTTGTCTCCATGTTGCGATGCAAAGGTGCTCGCCAAATATCCCATGTGACTTGGTGACAAAACATGTGTGCTAAAAGGAAAGCAACCTAGGTGTTAAGGATCAAGCAAGTTCAAAGAAGATCTATGGTTGTCGTCATACCACAAGATGGAGGTGCTTAGATGTTAAGAGGTGCGACTTGGTGACTAATGAAGTGGCAAGATAGGTGGAGTCCAAAGGGACTCATAGGCAAACTAGGTGATGACATGTGGCCAAGATCTGTGAGGGTTAATTTTTGCCTAGATATGGATTTGTCACATATCAGTGGATGGCTCTCGATCCAAGGAATTTGATTTTGCAGTCAAGTGCAACCCACAACAAGTGTTTTTGGGACACTAACCTCAGGCTCTTAGAGTTTATTCTTCAGTTAGAAAGATTGGATTTTCTATAGGCCAAGTGCAGTAGCGGTTAAGTTTTTAACAGCCAGAGACCAAGTGGTGGGGCCTATTTTTAAGCAGATTACTTAGGGAAGTTAAAAGGCCTATTAGTTTCCCATGATTAGATGGTTGTCGCTATACTACTATGGAAACTCATCTGAACTTTAAAGGCCATGACTTGGTGACTAAAGGAAAAGTTCTCAAAGAGAGAGTCTCCTAATTTGTTGGCACCAAAGAAATTTTAAATATTCAAAAGAAATATCTGCAGAGCTATGCAAGCTGCATACGACATTGCTTCAAGATGAAAATGGGTTAGTGAGAGGTACCTAGGAGGTCTACACAGAGATATGTGAAGAACATAATGGTGCGCTGCTTTGTGATAAGAACTCATCAATTCTCTAGCACAAGACAATCTACTGGCATTATGAAGCATCTGTTTGCTGCAACTAATTTTGGGTAATAGGAGCCTGCCCTTTCGACCATCTTCCAAATGAATGCCCAGTGAATTAATGAGGCACGCATCCCAAAAGGAATGTTAGATATCTCCCTCAACTACAATGGCACAGATTTAACTTTTGCATTAAATGACTATTAGGGTAAGACTATTCTTCTAGATGGTCTGAAGCTTGTTACATCCTATCTTCTATAAGAGGATACCAAGGCTACCTAGAAAAGGGACACAAATTTTGTAGCTAAACTCTGGCAAAATTAATATAGACCTTTGTCTTAGCAATTTATGAGGCAAATATGAAGAACTTGTAACCTTCTGATAGAGGAATGAAATTTACAGTCCAGAGAATTTAAACTCAAACTTATATTGTCTCTATGTCACCATGTTGGCGTTTATTTCATTTAAGTAATCAAGGATTGCTCATTTGAATGATTTGTAGGCATCTAATGAAATTATTCTGAGTCTTTTTCTTAAGGAGAAAATTATAAAATACTTTGAACAAAGTCATTGATATCAGTACTTTTGGTGTGGATTTGATGATGAAGTCTGGTGTAGATTAGAACTATGTATATGTCAAGCATATTCAGAGTTAATAGACCAAGAATTTGTGATTTGTGTACTAGTTTCTCTTGTCAAGTTGCAGTTTGTGTAGATGACTCTATTTCTCGGATAAGGCACTGGTTTATCTATTGGTTTTTGTTGCATTTTGCAATCATTTTTCATTTAGGTTATTTGTACTAGTCAGTAAGGAAAGTTTACAAGATTTTACACTAGTTTTCTGTATACCATTTACTATTATTGTGAGAAAATAGTCTTAAAAAAGGTTCACCTACCCAAGCTTTTATAAGCTTAAAGTGTAGGAGGTTTCTTATTTCTGGAACCTCATATTGTTGTCTTTATTTCAAACTTTTGTTGTTCTCTTCCATTGCAGCATAGAGGCAGTAATTTTTACTTTTAAAGAGAACAAACAAAATGTATCAAAATGGAGAACAACACAGACTTAGTTGAATTGATCTTTACAATGCAATCAAAATTTAGATGACACGGCCTTTTATACCATAACCAACTTTCATCAATCTATGTAATAAAACTTGTCTTCTTACTAGAGTTCAAATGAAATATGTTACATTTTTTCTACGTACCGATTGCGATCTCTAAGCCAGATCTATTAATGATTTTGCATTTTCCATCCTTGAACTGTAATTGAAATCCCTTATCTACCAATTTTCCTACACTCAAAAGATTATGCTTCAAACCTTCAACATAATAAACATTCTTAGTAATGTTCTTACCATCCAATGATATAGTTCATTTTCCCTTAAACATACATGCCTTGTCATCTCCAAATCTAACTAATCCACCATCAATTTCTTGTAAAGATAGAAAAATTTCTTTATCTCCAGTCATATGATGTGAACATTCACTTTCAATTACCCATTCATCCTTATCCTCAATTTTAGCAGCAAATTCCTTCTCCTCAGGTACATTCTCTTCCAGTGTCAGATCATCTTCCTTGATAGCCAGAAATACCCATTCTTTCCCATTGTTGGATCCACTAGTAGAGTCTTCTACCAGTTCATCATCTAAATCAGTAATGCCTTCCTCATTCACTATGTAGCATAATTTATTTTTCTTGAATCTAAACTTGTTTTGATTAGGCTTAAATGATTTCTCAACTCTTTCTTCAAATCTTAAATTCCTTTTAGGACTTCTAGATGCAAAATGACCAATCTTATTACATGCAAAACATTTAAAAGGTGCTTTTCCTTCATACTTACTTCCTACCGGTCCTTTCAGTGCTCTTCTGGAAAATAGTGCTTCAAGTTGCTCAAACTCTTCATCTTCTCTCTTCATATCTTCTAATTATTTTTCATGAAAACCTCTCCAATCTTGCTTACTAGTTGTAGATGTAGATGCATGAAAAGCAGGTTTAGTTTTGATAGCTCTAGAAGGTCGAAATTCCTCAAGCTCAAAAGATGATAGTTTCCCAATGAAAGTATCTTTGTTGACATATGTATTAGCCATTGTTCTCAACTCATTAATAGTAGTAACCTTCATTTTTTAAGCCAATGGTAGGGCTCTCAGAACTTTAGAAACAATCTCATCTTTGTTTAGAGTTCCACCACAACATTGAATTCCCATAATAATCTCATTTACTCTTTCCATGAATGTAGTAATCATTTCATCTTCTTCCATCTTCATATTTTTATATCTCACTTGGTAACCATCAAGTTTAGCAATCTTCACTATAGGTTCACCTTCATTAAGAGTCTGCAATTTATCTCGTATAGCCTTTCCAGATGATTTGTCTATTAATCCCATAATTTTCTCATCAGAAAGTGCACACAAGAGGGCTTCTCTTACTCTACAATCATTGTAAAGCTCCTTTTCTAGGTTTTCCAGAGGAGGATTGCCAGATCCTAGATTAAAGGGTGTCACACCATTCTGTGTGATCTCCCAAATCTCCTTGCCAAGACATCTTAGATGAGTCTCCATTCGAATCTTCCCTACTATATAATTTATTCCTTCAAGCTGCAATATATCCCTTCGAAAAATAACTTGAGAAGAACTGGATGAACTTGAACTGATAGTCATCATAGGATCTTCCTCAAGTGGTTAAGCTTTCTCCAGAGAGGACCAAATCTCTGATACCAATTGTTAGACAATTCAGATAACTGGAAGACAACTGAGAGGAGGGGGGGTGAATCAATTGTCAGAGATTACCAAAAGCATTATCATTTCAAAAAAACAATACCAAAATAGAAGTTAATCCAATTAGGCATAAACAATAATCACAGAATAAAAGCCATCCACACAACACCAATATTTGTATGTGGAAAACTCGGTAAAGGGAAAAAACATGGTGGGAAGCCTACCCACAATCAGATAATACTTCTGCAGTAAGTATGTAAATTTACAATGAGGGGGCCTACACTTGAAGAAAGGCCAATAGTCTAGAGTACATTGCTCATCACAAAAGGAGTCTCATTGACTACATACAAATCCAGACTATAATCTAGAGAAGTGTTAAACTGCAAAAGATAGCATCTCCTATGCTTGAGTACAGTTCTGGTTAAGCTCAATACCAGAGTACTAAATCCTCTTACAAATTGAATTCGATCTTCATTGATCGACCAACTCCTTTGTCTGAATGATATTATAATATTTGCACATTACATTCCTTGACCATGACCTCCTCCAATAACCATGATGATCTACAATGGGATCTTACATCTTATTTATACAAAACCTCGACCATAAATAGTCAGGTCAGTCACCAAAAAATAAACCAATGACATAATTACAAACCATGTCGGCCTTAGACTAAATAATATCCAAAACATAAGAAATACAATAATAATACACATTACATTAATGTTGGTCCATAACCTAGATCAACTAGGACCACATATAGGTCCATACGCTAAAGAAATGATCTCCAAACGCCAATTCTTGAACAATATTACCAATAGCATCCTAAAACTCCATCGGAATTTGCACCAACAACAATTATGCAATGTATCAAAGATCTCCACCAAAAGTTCTTCTGGTCAAACCCTCGTTGGAACCAGAAACCAATCTTCTATGTAAGCATGATAGAATCCAATCACCAGACTGAAACCAATTGACCAAATATGAGTATAGGCATTATGAACAAGCCAATTCCATCACCAGATTATACCAGAGTTAACTAGATCATGCCAGGTCCAAGTTAACCAAAAAACCACTTAACATATTGGGACCAGAAGGGTGTCGGTAAAGCATCCAAATAGCTAGTATTGACATCAATGACAACATATCAATGACAAAATATCAATGCAACACAATCAATTCCACAAAATGGCCAACAATCCCTTCATCACATTTAGGATCAAACTTTCCAATGGAATCATCTCTTTTAATATAGCATTTACTACCAAAGATTTTGAAATACTTAACTATAGGTGTATGACCAAACCATAACTCATAAGGTTTCTTACCGGTGTCTCCTTTGATATGAACTCTATTGAATGGATATATCATCATGCTCATAGCTTCTCTCCAATATATATGAGGCAAATTAGCTTCCATCATCATAGTTCTAAATGCATCTAGGATAGTTATGTTCTTTCTTTCTACAACACCATTCCACTGAGGTGTCTGGGGTGCAGACAACTATCTCCTTATCCCATGTTTCTCATAATAACTGTTAAATTCATCAAATGTGAATTCACCACCCTGATCAGACAAAATTTAATCTTGAACCCTGTCTCTGTCTCAACTTTAGCTTTAAAGATCTTGAACTTTTCAAAGGCTTCAAATTTCTCTCTTAGAAAAGTAACCCACATCATTCTAGAATAGTCATTAATGATTAGCATGAAATATCTATCTCCCTAAACATGTTTTATTCTAGGAAGGCCACACAAATTAGTATGAATAAGATCAAGAACATCATTATATTTGTCTTGTATAATCTTAAAAGAAGTTTAGACCTGCTTTGCCATTTGACATTCCTTACATATCGGATTATAGGGCTTCACAATCTTAGGTATATCTCTAACAACCTTAGTTGAACTGATCTTTACAATGCAATAAAAATTCACTTGATACAACCTCTTATGCCATAGTCATCTCTCATCAATTTGTGTAAATAAACATGTCTTCTCATCGGAGTTCAAATGAAAGATGTTACCTTTAGTCTAAGTATCGGTTGCAATCTCCAATCTAGATCTGTTGACGATTTTGCATTTTTCATCCTTGAACTGTAATTGAAATCCTTTATCCACAAACTATCCTACACTCAAAATATTATGCCTTAAACCTTCAACATAATAAACATTATCAATGTTATGCTTACCATCCAATGATAAAGTTCCTCTTCCTATGATCATGCATGCTTTGTCATCACCAAATCTAACTAGACCACCATCAAATTATTGCAAAGATAGAAACTTCCTTTTATCTCTAGTCATATGATGTGAACATCCACTATCTATCACCCATCCATCCTTGTCTTCAACTTTAGCAGCAAGGGCCTTTTCCTCATTTTGAATGATAGGTTCTGGAGCATCTTCCTTGATAGCCAAAAATACCCATTCCTTTCCACTAGTTGAATCTTATGCTAGTTCATCATCAAAATTAGTTACACCTTCCTCATCCACATAGTAGCATGATTTGTCTTTGTTTCTCTTGTACTTATGCTTGTTCTAATAATCATGGTTAGGCCTTCTAGCTTTCTCTTCAAATCTTGAATTCCTCTTAGGACATCTAGATGCAAAATGAACTATCTTATTACATGCAAAACATTTAAAACATGATTTTCCTTCATACTTACTTTTGGATAGACCTTTAGGCACTCTTCTAGCAAATAGGGCTTCAAGTTTCTCAAACTCTTCATCTTCTTTCTTCATTTCCTCCAGTTCATTTGTATATAAATCTTTCAAATCACTCGTGTTGGTTGATGATGTAGATGCATGAAAAGAAGATTCAGTCTTTGCAACTCCTTAAGGACCAACTTTTTCAAGCTCAAAGGCAGATAACTTTCTGACCAAAGTATCCCTATTAACAAAAGTGTTAGACATTGTTCTTAGCTCACTAATTGCAGTAGCCTTCATCTTGTAAGTCGATGGCAAAGCTCTTAGTACTTTAGAAGCAATCTCATCTTCACTTAGAGATCCACCACAACACTAAATTTTCATAACAATTTCATTCTCTTTCCATAAAAGTAGTAATCCTTTCATCTTCCTCCATTTTTAGGTTCTCATACCTCACCCAGTAACCATCAAGTTTAGAAATTTTAATAGTAGGGTCACCTTCATTTGGAGTATCCAACATATCCCATATAGCCTTTGTAGATGATTTGTTAGTTAATCCCATTGTTTGCTGATCAGAAAGTGCATTCAAGAGGGATTCTCTAGCTCTACAGTCATTTTCAATGTTCTTATCCAAGTCTACCAGAGGAGGATTTCTAGATGTCGGATTATAAGGGGTATAGCCTTCCTCAATGATCTCCCAAATTTCTTTCCCAATACATCTCAAATGAGTCTCCATCTGAATCTTCCATACTCTATAATTTGTTGAATCAAGCTTAAGGGTTTCTCTTTGAAAAATAGTTGTAGATGAACTTTTAGATGCCATAGGATCTTCCTAAACCAGTTAAGCTTTTGCAGAGAGGACCAGGCTCTGATATCAATTGTTAGGATAACCGGTGGAAAACTGAGAGGGGGTGACTCAGTTGTTAGCAAATTATGAAACTTTAAGCACAAAAAACCTTTTACCAAAATGCATAAACCAAATACCAAAATAATAGATATATCAATTAAGCAAAACCATAATCACAGAACAATTACCCACCATCCACAACACAGAACACCAGGATTTCTACATGGAAAACTTGGTAAAGGGAAAAACCATGGTGGGAAGCCTATGCACAGTCAGATAATACTTTTGTAGTAAGTATGTGATTACAATAAGAGGGGCTTGCACATACAAAAAGACCAACATCCTAGAGTGCACTTCTCATCATGAAAGGAGCCTCACTGACTATAAAAGAAATCCAGACTACAATTCAGAAAGATAAATGAACTGCAAGAATAACTTCTCCTATGCCTGAGTATAGTTTTGGTTAAGCTCAATAACAAAGGTCTTAAACCTCTTATACAAACCCAATTCAATCACCTATGATCAACCAAAATTTCTGCATATGATTACAACTTTATCCACATGTAGGTAATCCCATAGCCTTCTATAACCATGATCTACAAAGAGATCTTACATCATATATATACCAACCTGAGACCTAAACAATTAGGTTGGCCACCTAAAAGATAATACAATAAATGCATTACATAATCTCACATACCAATAATAAACCAAGTAAGCCTAAGACCAAAACAACATAAACCAAGCAATAAATCCAACTGGTAATGCATCGGGAGCATCAACCAACACATTACATAAACTGGTCCATAACCTAACAAAATAAAAATGGACCTAAAATACATCACCATAAGCCAAATGAAACTCCACCAATCAACTAGAACATGATCATGATAACCATCAGCAATAAAAGCTCTATTGGTAAAACCCTTACCGATAACCAAAACGCTTACTAGAACAAATGATAGCTTTTGGATCATCAAATCTTGAACCAAGTAAATGAGATATGCATTAGAAACACATGAATAGCCAATCCAAACCAATTCCAACAACTGAAACATATCTCTGATATATTCATTACAATCCAACCACTCTACAAGAACTCGATAGACAACAAAACAGCTAGTGTTGACATCAATGCAACACAATCAATTCCTCCAAATTTCCAACAAGCGCATCCATGGAAAAGAGTATCACATACATGGGAAAGAGTAGCACATACATTGGAAAAGTAGTGCATACATGGCATTCTGCAACACATACAAGGTATTTTGCATTGCATAAACAGTTTCAACATATTTGCACAAAAAGATTCAAGAAATGAAATTATGACACATCTAGAAGTTTATAAAGGCTATCCAAGATGTGAAAAATGCAACAACCCAAGACACAAAGACAAACAAAAGCCAATGAACTCATCAAAAACATCATACAACTATCCCAAAGCATAGAATTGATCAAAAATTCTAAAAAATGGAACTCTTGATTGAGTCAAATAAATAATCTACTCACAAGGGGAAATAACAAGTTTCTCTCTCTCAATCACATACTTTGAAATCCACACAATACAATGCTACTCTAAACAAAGTAAAACTATTAAAAATACATAAGATATTCACAACCAATAGGAAACATTGTCGACAACCATACATGGGAAACACACACACACACACACACACATTTTCATTCTTCCCCAAACCCTATAATAATTCTATAACAAATGATATCCAAATTGTATTTTCCCACAACCAAATTCATTCATTCATGGAGCATATAATCTTTTCCTGAAAATAAAATTTGCAGAGAAGAGAAAACTCCACCAACCTGGAAGAATATAAGTTATGGCAATGCAAATCGTAGAAGAGAAAAATCCAATTCCAGAATCAAAATCCAGCCAAGAAATTCCAACTCCAAGCAAATTAAAAATCCCAAGGTTGTAAAAAATCATTCATAAGATAACCTGACAATGCACAAGAGAAAAACAATAAATAAAAATTAAAACCAAAACTATGGAAAAATCCAACCAATCAAAATATTCCCAAAAACTATATTCTATACCTACAATGCATAATTTTGAGGTAAATAATATAAAATAATATTTTTTACTTAGCCCCACAAAATCACCCAATAGAATAATAGGGTAGGTAAACTCTATAATATTTATTTACCCAATTTGTAACAAGAGGATATCATAATGTAATATCCATTAATAAATAACAAACAAAGGTCAATAAAATAATTCCAAACCAATATAAATAAATGCCACAAAATAAATATAAAACCATAGCAGTTGATATTAGAAACAATTAAAAAATAAATAAATAATAAATAATCAACTAAATAATAAATCACTAAACCAATTAAATATAAACTAATAAATCAATAAATCATTAATCAAATAAATAAATATTATACCTCAACAATAAATTACCAATAATAACTAAATCTTCAAACTATACAATAATTTGATTTAAATGTAACATTAATAAACTATACAAATCCAATATTAATTAATTTCATAATCGTTGGCATTGTGTTGTCATTGATTTCAACTGGTATAGTATAATTAGTGTGGGAGATTGAAGTGTCTTGGTGACATTGATGTCAATTAGTATAGGGTGGCTACCAATATAAGAGATGTATGTGAAACATTGTTATGGATGCATACATGATGTGATATCTTTGATATCAACTTGTGTTGAAGAGACACTGTTAAGGTAAAGGAGAGAATATCATTTAGTAGAATGACCTTTGGAATCACCGGTATACAAGTCAATGTTTGACTTGTATGGAAGGGATGAACAGGTCACCGGTACATTGTGTGAATGCAGAACAACAAAACTCCCACCGGATAGAGATGTAGTCACCATGTGAAGAGATGCCTGACATTGAGTGTGCCTTAACTAGATCACATATGCCTATTTGAAGATATGTTGCACAAATAGGGAAACCGCATGAGTGCATTGCAGGATGTAGAAGACAAGGATCAACTCCCACCGGTAAGTGGAGCTTATCTCCTATTATGAAAAGTATGCATCTTAGTTCTGTGAGATAAGATAGAAGTAGAAGGCAAGTGATTGAAGGCTCACACTAGATCTACCAGTTAAATAAAAGGATGCCTCAGGTACATGTAATCAAAGATGTGCACCAGATCAGAAAGGGTTGGTATATTGTGCCACCAAGATCGAAAACAAAGAGTAAAGAAGTGATGGGTTTGTCACCTTGATAAACTGGTTGAGATGATGTCTAGTATGATGATGAAGAAGGCAAAGTGGAGCAGCTGCAGATAGAGAGTGCAATCGGCATGCAGATACCTCATATGGAAACAACAAAATGTTTATGACATGGTGGCATCAAGGTTCCTATCGATAAGTATGAGAATCGGTAAAAGAGCAAAGAGGCTATATGTTGTTCTCCTACATAATGAGAATGATCATGCTATGGGTAGGCATGTCTAGAAACCAGTTAAGGTGTTCCACCAACAGATCCACAAAGTGTAGACATGATGGTTAATCAGTAAAGTGTGAGATATCGGTAGGGTTAGTGAACTAATAGAAAAGAAGGATTGGTTGTGTGTTGATTGTCGACGATCGAGTCTAGTTGACACAAAGATCTTTGTTGAGGTAGATATCAACAAGGATGCCACATGGAGTTGAAGTGTCAAGCTCACAGAGGTCAGTGAAGTGTCATGTTAGTAAGGTAGCTAGCAGTTGGTCAATATTAAATATTGACTGCAACAATAATGGAGGAGTTGCAGAGGGTTTGCAACTCAATGCAAACCAAAGATCTAGGTGATGCCATGAAATACATCCAACTATAGATCAAATTTGGTTAAGGCTACTATGAGATCACTTAATGTGATTGATAGTATTAGCTCAAGGAAGACTGAATGATAGAAGGAGATCAAGGATTTGTTGGTGCCAAGATCAAAGTAAGGAAATAAGATTTTAGGAGAATCTCAAGAAGGAAACAACTGGGCAATGAATGTGTCAACAGATTTCAAGGCCAAAAAACAAGGTCGATTTTTCTATTCTTGGCAAACATACTTTGGATAGATGGGAAAAGCTTGTTGGCTTATCCCTCCAAAGCAGGTGTATGATCCAAGGCAGATCAGATCAAATTGGATGTAGATTTGGTTGGTAGAAGAAACACCTAACCACCCAAACTTTGGATTGGCTTTTGGCAGGAAAACAAGTTTATAAATATGCAAGCCAAAATTGATGGAGCCTACTATAGAATGTGAGAGTGCTGCTGCTGGAAAAGAGAGAAAATTAGTCAAGTGCTCATCGAGAATTAGAGGATAGACTATGTGTGAGAGAGAATCAGGTTGAAAGGTTCAACTGACAATAATGAGGCAACCGGTAGTTTGTAAATGAGTCTGTGAGAGAAGGATACCAGTGGTGACTAAACCAATAGAGAAGGGAAACTAAGAACTGGCAGGTTTCAGATGGTAGACATCTGACCAAGTTATCAAGACCGGTGGTGGAGAGAAACAATGTAGAAGAGTAGCTAAGAGAAGAGATAACTGACAGTGTGCAGAACCAACAAAGAGTAAGGTTACAATAGTGAGAGGGTGAGAGAGAGAACTGACAATGAACTAGATAGAAGATCTAGTAGAGAGATTTGCAAAAGAGTTACAAAATCCATTTGTAACAAGAAGATAACTTGGGTTGGTGCCCTAAATCAGGGATTGGTGCTCCCTAGGTTGGTGCCCTAAAATCATGGTTTGGTGCTCCTTAGGTTGGTGCCCTAAAATTAGGTGTTGGTGCTCCTTGGGTTGGTACCCTAAACATTGTGATCAAAGTTTCATTGCGAAGATAGATTGGAGAAAAAGTCTCCAATAGCATTTCTCACAGAGGTTTTTCCCATCTTGGATTTTCCTCATATATGATGGTGTTATGTGATGTCCCATTTATGTGTGAGTGTTTTTGTGTTAGTCTCCCATCTAACTAGTAAGTCTATTTTCTGTTAGATCTGTTAACTAGTATACTCATATAGGATAGTTAAAGGGAAAAGTTTGAGAACCACTAATTCACCCCCTCTTAGTGGTAGATTGTGTCTAACAATTGGTATCAGAGCCTTAGGTTCCTAGTTTGTAAGCTTTCTCTAGCTTGGGTAGATTCTCGCTTAAGGACACAATAGTTTGTTTAGTGTCAATCCCTGCTCCATTTTTTGATTGTTCAAACTATTCTATTTGGAGTTGTAGAATGGAAGTCTACCTATCCTCTCTAGGGTTTGATGTGTGGATGTCTATTATAAATGGCTACCCTAGCAAAGTGAGTCCTCCCACTGATTCAGATGAATAAAGAAGAAACCAATGCTGTAATACCCCTGCCCTAATCAATTTCTAATCTCGGTTAAATCTTGTTTAGTTTATCTTAATACAATGATTATAGTCAGATGTTTGATTTAATGCATAGCTATTGATGTGGGTTTCAAACTAGTTGTATGCAAGTTGTTTAGTGTTCCTATTTCGGGGTTTCCTGGCGAGGCATTACATTTGGTATCAAAGCTCATGTTGCAAACATTGGGATCTCTGGTGTTGCATGTGCCCTCTATTGGTGTGAAGTGTAGCGACCTTATGTGTATGCTTGTCCTCCTTTTTGCATGTGAGTGATTGAGCAGACCTTAACTTGTGAGTATCAGTTTCATGTTAGACCTTGGGTGGTGATGGCTCAGTTTTGTGGATGCTCTTCTAGACCTTTGTATTAGCTTTGATTATGTTCAGCTGGATCACGTTCTTTTCAGGGATCGTTTATGTATTTTATTGACCGATGTGGTCATGTGTATATTGTTTATGTTTAGCCTTGATGGCCGGATTGTAATGGTGTAACCTCATGTATTCTTAACTTTATTATTTATCAGAGGGGTCTTGCAGTTGAGCAGACCCGAAGATGTAGCCTTTTAGGGGTGAACTCCGAGATCATTATGGTGTTATGTGATGTTATTCTCTTATGTTTCCTTTAATCAGCTTTATCATGTATGATTAGCTTATGTTAGAACGTATAAGTGGATAAGATGGAATTAACTTTAAATGCTTTTATGCAGTCCTTTCTTGAATGCCATTTTGATCAAATGCATAAGTGGTTTAGATGAGATTTATCGTAGATGCATGTATGCAATCGTCTTTTAAATGCAATAAATTGGAATATGAAAGAATGTAACTTAGAGTAATGGAATATATTTAGTTGTTGCTAAGGAAATTAAGTATGCTTGAAAAGATCTCATATGTTTATGATGAAATTCTAGTGTGTTAGAATATTAGATGTATGGCTTGTTTTTTTATGAAAATCTTGAAGGAAGATTATGAATAGATCTTAATGGATGAATCTTTGCTTGTGATTTATATTTCCATCTTTTGAAAGAAATTATCCTGATTAAGAATTATCTTGTTTTTAAGATAATCAGCTTATTGGATTAATTGTGTGAGTTAAGTGAATTGTGAAATTTAAGTAATCTCATTGGGAAACTTCTTAGGTGTTAGTTGATGTCTTCCGCTATGTAATCTGAATCTTTGATATCTTGTTGTATCTTAATGTGGTGTAACTTAAAAAAAAAATCAAAAAAATCACTCTATTCTTGTATTTTGGCTTATCCCTTCGGGGTTTCCTGGCGGGGCATTACAAATGCAATGATGTAGCAATAAAGGCTATACTCTGTGGGTTGTCAAATGATGTCTCCTCACAAGTGAACAAATGCAGATTGAAAAAAAGCTTATGGGATAGATTGAAGAAGCTCTATGGAAATGAGCCTACTACAAAACTAGCTTGTGAAGACAAGATGAGAAATTCAACTCATGTATCTCCAGGTGATGAATGCAGATGTGTTAGCATCCACAACAATGATGAAGAAAGAACCCACCACTTCATGACTCAAGAATTAGAAGATGTGATTTGAGAATGATCATGCAAATCACTCCTACCGACAAGATGTGTTTGGTAGTGATAGTGAAAGTGAAGAAGAAGAGGAAGCAAAAGTTGATCTTGAAGGTGAGCTTGTAAATGCACTTGAAGAACTCAGAAGAGTAAGAAATGAATACAAGCTATTCAAGAATGTTTCTATTGTGGAGCAGAATTGGTTGATTAGATGCCTTGAAGAATCTGAGAAGTGTATCTCAGAGTTAAAGACTCAACAAGTAAGCACTAAGGAGTAATAGTGTAATGATCTAGCATTTGAGCTAGAAGTAAAAGATAAATAATATCAGAAGTTATTTGGAGAAATGGAGATTCTCCAAAATGTCCTTGAGAAATATCAAGATGAGAACAAGGTAAGAATCTAATTTGATAGAAGCAGTGATGCATTGGATAAGATTATAAAGAAACAATAGTATGCCAAGGACACAAAAGGTTTAGGTAGTGGTGTAGGTGAATGCTCCACCAACAAGAATGTCCCCCATAATGACATTTTGTTTGTCTCCTCAAATGGAGAGAACAAGGGACAAACCTTCAAAGTTGGAGATACTTCCTGGAAGAAAGTCGGTCTAACCACAATTGGTGAAGACATGCAGACAAGAATGAAGACCGGTACTGCAAGAAGGAGGAATAATGTAGATCCCAAAGGGAAAGGGAAGATAGGACAAGACACCTTCACCGAAAGCAAGAACATGAGAAGACCTCCTACCGGTAGAGGACAAAGAAATACTACCACCCACATGTCAAGATAAGTGTGGAAGATGAAAGGACCAGATGGAGGAAATGCAAAGAATGGACAACCTAGGATCCATCCCCGGAGAAGTAGAAATGGAGATGCTAAACCGATAAGATCTCCCCATGCATGGCAGAATAAATTTGTAAGTCATATGCCATCCTTTACTGGTTATTTCTTTTCATGTAATGGTCATGGCCATAGGGTAGAAGAATGTAGAAAGGGATCTAGAAGGAACAATCTAGGATCTCATAAATATCATGCAAATGAGAAAAATATATCAAGGAGTAGATACATGCATATCCCCTCTCTCAGTTATGCAAAGAATGTTTGTTATAACTATAATGGAACTAGTTGTAGAAGTTATGAATGCAGAAAGAAGGACTTGCAGTCATATGGAAGCCGGTATAGAAGCTATGCTTGACATAGAAATGAATACAGAGCATATGGAAGTCCAAGACCTACATGGAACCAAAGGAGAAATGTCCCTGCAAGATCAAGAGGTCCACTGATTTTGGTTGCCTATCACAACAACATAACTAGAAGAAAATGGTCAAACTAGTATGTTAAGAGACTCCCTAATCATGAAGTTGGGATGGATGGTGTGTGCTACTATAGCACTACTTCCGGTTATGCAGCAGAGTCGAGAAATACAAGGACCCATCAACAAAAGAAGGTAAGACATGCTCCTAAGATTGAAAATGGGAAGAAGAATGAGACCAAGTAGGTGTGGAGGAAAAATACCATGTACTGGCACTGTGCATTCAATGCACAGGTGATATCTCCTAAGGATTAAAGGAGATGTAGGACCTTAGGGGGAGTAGTACACTAAACTTATCATTCACCCCCTCAGTGAAGGACACACAAAAGAACAAGATGTTGCCAATATGAAGGATGGAAATGAGAAGATAAGTGTGTGTAGTGGCGGCCTTGGCTACACACCTAAAGATCAGAGTTAGATCACTATTGCATGTGACTATAGATGGGTATTAACAATTGGAATCAAATGCAAAGTGACACATAACATCAAGAGCTGCAGGGAGGTGCTCCGATAGTGATAATGGACCGGTACAAGAAACTGGTATGTGTAGGATGTCACCGGTATGAATGCTAATAGGTACTTGTAGGTTATGTAAGACAATAAGGTCGAAGATCATTGCATTAGCCCCAATAGAATGGAATATGGTGTTTATGTCTCAAGTGGTATTGGAAAAGACTTGAAAGACATATGTTGGCTTAGTTATGAAAATGATATGCTTAAAACATATTTGATTCACATGCAACATGACAAAGAGGAACTTTTGAGACAAGTTAGCACTTTGAAAGGAGAGTTGGTTACTGCACATGAATACAAAGACAAATTCAAGAAGAGTTCAGATAATCTTAATGATATGTTGAAAAGTTAGAAACCCGATGGAGAAACAATTGGACTTGGATTTGAACATGGAGAAAGTTTTGGGACTACAAACAATCATGATCACAAAAAACCGGTAAGGCAACCTAATGATTATAAATATAATGGGGAATGTTTTAATTGCAACAAATTTGGTCATAGGGAAAATCAATACTGATTTAGGAATAATCAAAATACAAACTTACCCACCAATAAATGTTCCAAATGCAATAAAAACGGTCATAACTTAGCCAATTGTAGAATGAATGTGAAATGCTATGTTTGTGGTAGATTTGGACATTTATCTAATCAATGCAGAACTCAAACCGGTCAAGGTTATGGAAAGGCTATTCAGAGGAACAATGTAACTTGTTATGCATGTAACAAGATTGGGCATATTTCAAAATTTTGTAGAAGAAAAACTATACTGGTGAACAATAAAGGATCCAATAACAAAGGCAAAGAAAAGGTGACTGAAATCAAGCAAGATTTTTCTAAACAATGGATTAGGAAGAGAGATCAGAGAAGTGATGAATCTATCTCTACACCGGCAGGAGATTCTTCATCTAACTAAGGAATAATCCTTAGGGGTAAGGCAACAAATTGAAAATCATGCATTTAACCCTTGGTTGGTGGTAAGAAGTTATATTTCTTTTGCATCGGTAGATATGTGGAGTTTTCACTTCATTGGCAAAGCATTTATTGCAATTGTAAGTTAATTTTTGATTATAAAGGCTTGGTAACTTCTCATTTCAATTCACCAACAATCCAAGCATTCAAAGAGAGGAAAATTGAGAAAAATCATTTTAAAGGTGAAGCAGCAAAGTTCTTTTCAAAGAATTCAAGGATTTCTTAGTTAAAAGGTATTTATATTTTGCAATGGCATCTTCATCTTCTGTTCCTGAATTCATAGAAAACCCTACTATTATGGAGAACATAAAATGACCTAGACCCATTTTCAAGATCATTCCTAAGATAGCAAAACCGGATGACTCTATTGGTGAATTTTCTAGAATCCCGAAGGGAGTTGCATTTGTTGAAGACCCTAAGGAATACATACATTGTAACATAGAGAGTTTAGGGTTTGAAGATTTGATCAACAAAGCACATGAATGTCATCACATACAAGAATGGGGTAGTGAAACTGAAACATAAGGTAGTTGAGGATTTAGGTTTCAATAACATCCTCCATATGCCAGAATTCTCAAATGAAGCCATCCACTATGTCTTCAGTAGGGTTCATGGTGAATTTATGTGGTTGGACTCAGTATTTAAGATTACTAATAAAGCTATAAGGGCTATTACTGGTTTACCATCCACTGGTACTAGACCTGACAAGAAGAAGAAAATCCCTAACAAAGAGGTTATGAGCTTAACCAGAGCTACATTTGACAACCGGTCACTTAGGGTCAATGATATAAAGGATAAAAATGTTAAATTTGCTAGCATAGTAATTGGAAATTGAATTTTGTGTCAAGTTCATGCATTCATACTGCACATGAGATGACATTGAACAATGCAAAGATTGATATTTGTGAATGGTTAAAGGATGAACTATTAGAGAATTTGCATAAGATCAAATTTGCATAAGACCAAAGGTGATAAGAAAGTAACTTTCAAATTTGGAAGTCTGATAGCATGTTTAATGCTTTACTTTTCAAAAGAGATTCTTGGTATAGGACACACTGATTTTGCCTATGATATTTCTGCTGGAAAACAGATAAAGGAGGCAATCACTAGTATGGGATCTGATGGTGATAAGTTGGTAAAAGACTATTTCAAGAATTTCCAAGCTAAAATGAGACAAAGGGAAAGGATTCCCCAAAGCATTGTGGATAAATATGATAAATAGATATGCTTTGTAGTGAAAAGAGATGAAATATGGATGGAGGCAGTTAGACCTAGAACTGTCTGGATTACTAAAATGGGATATGAGGTGGATTCTAACATTTTAGAATCATATGCTAAAATACTTTAAGATGCTCCATCAAAACCATCAGAAGAAATTTTTGGAAATGCATAAACAATTGAGAACGATGTAGACATGCAAAAGCAGAGGAAGAAAAGAAAGAAACTAATGAAAGATGTTTCTAAGATGGTAAAGGATGTTAGAGAAGGATTGATGAATCTTGGCAGTATTGCTACTAGTATGGAAGGAAGTCAATCAGAACAACAACTAGTAGCTCACATTTCCCCTGTGGCTACTACATCTGATTCTGACACTGATCAGGCAGCTGAATTCAAGAGAGTCGATAGGAAGAAAAGAAAACCCTCACCGACACCTGCTCTATCTCCCAAGAAGTCAAGGACACAGAGGAAGAAACAACAGGCTATAAGAGAGCCCAATGGTCTGAAGAAGAAACCTGAACCTAAGGCACCACATACTAGAATAATTGATCAACGAAATCACCCAAGAAGGTAACCTTGGTAATGTAAATAAATTCCATCATTCTTTCAAGGATTCAGATAAGGATACCATAGAAGAAAGTATTATTTTATATCTTGATATATACAAGGAATTTCTTATTGAAGTTGTAGATGATCTACCAAATGATTTATAGTTAAGGTTAGAGGCAAAGAGAATGTCTATCATGGAGCTTGATAAGAAATTAAAGGTAGAAGCTCTATTAGTTGTGCATCCTGTTGATTCCAAGCAAGAAATTGATGATTTAATATCAGAGGCAAACATAATAGTTTTTGTGACTGGTCACCAACAGGTTAACCTTATGGTAGGCAAAGTCAAGGAAATTGCAGATGAGACAACAGATAAGTGGGATATATTTTTTGTGGAAAGAGAGAAGAAATAAGAGAAGGCAAGACAGAAAATAGATAAACCTTTTGCTAGAGTATATCAGAAAGACAAGGCTAAAGGAAAAATTGGTAGTGTACTTGATATTATGGTCAAGGATAACCTTCCTCCATCGGCATAGGACACCCCACCAATAACTATAGAGGCACTAGCACAAACTGACAGTTAACCAGAGGAGAAGGCACAAGAAATGACAAGAGAGGACACTAATCTAGAGTCAAACATTATTTTTACTATGAATATGGACACTCAGGACTTCAACATTGTCATGGATAAGGAGACTACATAGGTAAAGAAAACTGAAGCTACAAATATTGAGATCTCTGAGTCACTGGTCAACACTGTTGACTCTCAACAAAAAACTAAAATACTGATAGAAGTAGTAGCAGAAAAGGGGGGCATGAACAAAGTGTAGCTGAATTGACAAACAGTAAGGATGATAGTAAGGATGAAAATAAAGTTGAAAAATAAAGTGAGCATAAGGAAGAAACAACGAATAAAGAAAAGGTCAATGATGGAAACAAGATAGCTGAAGTGGTTAAGGAATCCAGAGATGAGAAGAAACCAACTGCAGAACCTCATACTCCGCCTAGCACTTCCACTATGGATTATGTGACAGATGTACTTTTAGATTCCATAAAAAAGATCACTGAATGCAATGCCTTAGCATTTAAGGCCATTGAGGATACTTTACCTATTTTGAAATTGATTGCACTGGATTGTAAGAGAGACCATATTTCTGGATCTTTAGGTAAATTGGACACATTGTCCAAATTCATTGCATAAAATATTCTAATTGTAGATAAAATTAATGAAGAGACTATTAAGGAAAGGGTGAATAAGGAGAGAAGTGAATTCTTTGATAAGACTATTAAGGAATGTATAGGGCAGATTGATTCCTTATTACCGGTACTTAATTCCACTATTTTGGAATATAAAGAATTGTATAAGGAAACATGCAAGCCTCACCACCTAACAAAGTATATTGACGAGGAGATAAGGAAAACACAAAAGGAGATTTATGATATAGTAGATAACATGATAGGTTCTTTGGAACTTACTTTAGTTTTGGATCAAGAAATGACAGTTTTTCAAGAAAAGATTGAGAAATTAGAAAAGAAAAAAGCAAGGATAAGAATGAAGGCTAGGGAGATAAAAAATAAACTTGGTCCTAGATTGGATAACCTTCTAACACAATGGATTGAACTATCTAAAGAAACCATTCAAGGAGAAACATCACTAGAGCAATAGATGCATTATCTGACCGAGATGATCAGACAAACTGAAACCATTATTTTTGACAGCACTAAATTTGTGCAAAGTCTTAATCTAATTTTAGCGGATATCTTTTAGATTGTACATAACTAGTTATAGGCTTTGAGGTAGAATTTTGAATTCTTTGATTCTTTTTGACATCCTTTGTCATTGATGTCAATGGAGGAGTAGTAGTGTGGGAGAAAAATGTACAAAGGGGATCATTTGCTTAGGATCACTCTTATTCTTGGATTAGTTTTGAATTTCATTTTTGGATATTAGCTTTTGAATTTTTCTCATGAGTGTTTCCATCAATGCCAAAGGGGGATATTGTTGGCATTATACACTTAGATGAGAATAGTTGATATTGTCATTGATGGAAACCAACTCGTAACTTGGTTCACAGGTTACACCGGCAACATACATCATCTACTGACACCGATAGGTACTAGAAGTCTATTCTTATTGGCATCTAGTCTACACCGACAAAAGATCTTATCGACACTCCTAGCCAACATGAAAATTATATTATTTTGTATTGTATTATTATTGTATAGCGAACATGATGTATTATAAAGACTCATATATGTATGAGATCTTGTAGGTCATTTTATATGCATGAAAGCAAGTAAGGAAATGTGTATAGGTAATGAATGTAAGCAACATTTGAGAGCAAATAACTGTATATGCATTATGATGTATTATTTTTATGAGCGAATAAGAGAAGATTTGAGCGAAGCAAGGTTTATGGCAGAGGTATTTGGCAGAGCTTAAACAGGTACTGAATCCAACATTTCAGATGTTATTTTGAGGAGTACATTATCATTGGATTTAGCCATCCAATTGTGTAGTTAGTGTGACTCCATTTTTGTTGTTGAGAAGTGAGCTCTAGGTTGTTGGCCTTCCTAAATGTGTAGGCCCCTATTGTATAAGTAATATTTATTCATATTGGCCAGTGAGTAAATATTGCAGGTCACAAATCCCACTGAGGTTTTTCCCCTACCGAGTTTCCTCACCAAAAATATATGTATTATGGTGTGCATTGATGGTTATACTATTATTTCTCTTTATTGCATTATTACTTGTTTACCGATATACTAATTTGGGTTATAAAGTTGCAAACAAGTTTAATATATTTTCTTTACTAGTTAGACACTGATTCATGCCCCGCCCCCTCTCAGTGTCTTTGGGATTGATCAAGTATCTAACACTCTTTGTTCCCATCTATAAGGGATATCTTCTCTTCTAACTTTATATCTATGATATATTAAGGTATACATGATTCATTTCCACATCTATAATATATTCATGCATAGTGCACCTCCACTCATTCATTTTGTTTAAGGAAAGGTCTTATTCTACTTTATTAAGCATTAGGATTCAAAGATCACTCAATAATTGTGCATGATCTTATGGATGTTTCATCTCATTTTCTAGCTTTGATTCCATACATTCCCAAATCTCTATCTTCCCATATCCATTCTTCAATTTACTTTCCTAGATACTCTTGTAGTGTTTTTTGCATACCCATATATCTTGCTACTTGAAACATGTATCCTCTTTGAGTATTCAATATTATCATTCTTGAAGAGGCATCACCCATGCCTTCAATCCTTCCAATCATTCATGAGAAAATAATGAAGTTATATTTTTTTATTTGATTTATTGGTCACTCGTGTCTCCGTAGAATAACTTATACATGTGAATTTTTTTTTATTTAGATTGTCTAGAGATGCCACTCTTTCCTATTTTTTATTGCTTGCATCATTGCAACTAATTTACCCATATCATTTAATTTATTCCTAGTTTTATATGGTTGTATCCATAGTCTTCCTTATAGATACAACTCTCCTAGATTCCATCTTACATAAGGTACACACACACACTTGTCCTTACAACCAACTCAATCTTTTTTTTACTACCTAGCTATGGTAAATGATTTAGATTCACAATAAACTCTGGTAGCCACTATCCAAGTAGTGGAGAATACATTTATCTAGTAATTTAACTTTCTGGAGGACACTCAACACACTCAAATTCACTCTCAATTCTATAAATTACTTTTATACCACCTATCATCATTGCTAAAGTAGAAGATGCAAGCTAACAAGAGTCCCACCAAGCACTCTCACACAAAACTTACACACAAAAATGTGAAATTATGATTATAGCCTTTTTTATTTTTATATTTTTAGTAGTTCCTCCACATATGTAGTAGATCACATTAATAGCTAATATACCACACAAGAAAGAAAATGACTAAAAATTAGAACCTAGATTGATGCACATTTGGGCACAACACATATTGCATTGATAATAACATTTAAATTAGCTATTTCAATTACAATGGTTAAAATATATATTTATAAATAATGAAATGATTATATAATACATAGATATTAATGTAAATTTCCTATATTTATTAGACAAACTAGTTATCAATAAATTTTCCTCTTACAATCATAAACCTATTATTTACGATTTCTTCTACTACAAGGTCTTTGTCTCTAACATATTTAATTCTTCTCAATGATCTTTCATTCTTACACGTGTGGCCCTTGTACTCATTCATGCTTCCTATTGTATTGGTCATGTTTTCCTTTTCTATCTATGAACCAAGGAAAATGCATCAAACTCTCATGTGCCCTCTTTTTAACCACCTCTTCTACCAATAGTTTATCCTATTTATTTTTTAACTTCTAAAATATTAGTCCTTAGTCTTCTCAATACTATTCTATTATTTATTTAATTATATATGTTCCTTTCTTTTATACTGTCTTTTTAACTCTCTTAGGAAGCCTTTTCTCCCTTCTTTTTTTTCCCTCAAGCTCTTAATTTTCTATGTTATTTCCACTACATGATTCTTGCTCAATTTTTTGGGAATTTTAAAAACCTTCACCTATTTATCTCCATGAGTATTAAATTTTCCTAAATTAAATGATATATGTACGTCTATTTCAAAATTAAAATCTCCAAAAATACCTCTTAGGTTAATCTAACATAGTTTAACACAATTAATTTTGTTAGGGGTAATTAAATAACTATATTTACTAGGTCCCAAAACTTTAAAGGTGTTATTATGAAGATTTAATTTTTCATAAGCTATATATATATGTAATTTTTCAAAATATTATCTAAGATAAATAAAATTTTCCTCAATAATAAATATCAAACTCATTCTTCATGTAATAAAATACTAATAAACATAATCATCACTACCAAAACTAGTCCTCAATCACTTTTACAATCATTTTACTTTTTGAATGGTTGGATGAGGCACACTATAAGATGGGTTGGTAATTGCATTAGATGGATGGATAGTGTTATTGATAGATAGCAAAATATTTATGGGTATGAGGCACAACAAACTTGGAATGATGGGATGTGAATGGACCACTAGAGGTGATGGAGATATTAGAGTTAGATATGATGGATGGAGTCTAATTGAGATCTTCGTCATAGTGAGGGATAAAGTGTAGTGTCTCTCCTTGATTCATCTTTTGATTTATGCATTGATAGACTTATCTAGACTCTTATGTGATGTTTTGGTTGATACTTATGACTTTATCAATATCATAGGTGCTTATTGATGATGCTAGATATTTCATATGGACATTGATATGTGGTGATTTATATTTGACGATGATATTGTTAGGGATCCCATAGATACTGAGAGGGGGGGGGGGTGAATCAGTATCTGACCGGTAATTAGTATTTCTTAACTTAAAACATGCAGAACATAAATATAACAGTGTACTAGTATGCAAGAAATAATGCAATAAATAGAATCAAGAACATCCACATGAAAAACACACCATAACACAAGATTTTAACGAGGAAACCTAGTGTGGAAAAAACCTCAGTGGAATTTGTGACCCACAATATTCACTCTCTAGCCAATAAGAGAATATTACTTACAATAGGGGTCTGCACATGTAGGAAGGCCAACTGCCTAGAGCTCACTGCTCAATGGGAAGTCTCACTGACTTACAATAAGGATTATACAAATCCAATATCTTGTACTGCTTTACAATAGCATCTTCTATGCCAGATTCAGTACCGGTTCCTGCTCTGTTCTTTACATATACCTCTTGACCTATATTTCACACAATAGGTCTACCTAATATTTTTCTATTTGCTTCCACTTCTCATACAAAATGTCTACAATGATCTCTTTTATATATAAGAGTCATTTTACAATTTGCCAAGTTAGCTTACACATTTTTACAATAATAAACAAAATATAATATAACAAAATCCTATCGGCCTCTATGTCAGTATACTTCGTTTCTTCTATGCCGGTGTCGGTGTCCTGAGTGCCAATGTAGAGTGTGATCTGTTGATGCCTATATAATGCCTTTTCCGGTGCCATAAGATTGCAAGGTTGCCATCATTGACAAAATCTTCAATCACATACAATGTCTCATTGGAGTGTGCATATGCCAACAATCTCCCCCTTGGCATTGATGACAACACTCATGAGAAATTTCAAAAAGTATCCAAAAGTGTGTAGTCCAAAAATGTTACCAAAAATGTGAGAGCTCCCCCTGAGCATATGATTTATGTCCTGTGATTTGAATTTTCTCATCCCACTACTCCCCCTTTGGCATCAATGACAAAGGTTGCCAAGATGTCAGTAGAGTTTGTGGTTTCAACCTTATAGCTGGGTAGTTATAATTTGAAAAAGATCTCCCAAAATTAAGTTTATACTATCCATAAACTTCTTGCTATCCTTTATTGTTGTTTCTATTCTCTTCACTGTACCAGTGAGATGCTGCAAATGCTCTACCTGTATTTTGCTGCCTTGTATTAGTGCCTCAGAAATTTCCTTCTGCAGAGATGCTAGATAGTCCAATCTTGGACTTAGTTTAGATCTCAAATGTTTTGCCTTACATATTATTCTTTCTTTCTCTCTTTCCAATTTGAGTAGTTCTTCCTCAAAATTTATTATCTTTTCCTGAAAAACTGATAGTGTATCAGGTGAGTTGACAAAACTATCTACAAGTTTATTGATATCATCCTGTACCTTGCTCATTTTCTTGTCAATATCTACAGTCAAAAGGTTTGTTTTATAGGTATCTTTGTACAGATTTTTGTACTCTTTCAACAAATTACATAATTCTAGTAGAAGTGTGTCAAAATCTCTATTACACTTCTTTATTTGTTCATCAAAGAATTTATGTTTTTCAACTTCTACTTTATCCTTTACTGACTCTTCTTTTATTTTCTCAATGTTTTCTAAGATATATTTAAATAGTGTATCCAATTGTCCTAAAGAATCTTTGTTATCTATATTACAGTTAGGAGCAATTACCTTCAAAATTGGTATGGTATCATCAATTTCTTTGTAAGCCTATGAGCTGAAGTCAGTTATTTTCTTGATAGAATCAAGTAGTACCTCAGTCACATTGGTTGATTTGAAGCTTGATGATGAGTCAACAATCTGAGTATCGGTGGAAGTAACCAAGATTGTATTGACCTCTGGTAGGTTAGTTTGTGTCTGCATTTCTTTAAGCAATGGTTTTCTTACTTCACTAGTTGTCGGTGGCACTGTTTCCTTATGTACCTATTCTGGTTGTTTTTGTTCTGGAGCCTTTAGCTCTGTTTGTTTCTCTGTATGTTCCATTTCCTCAATCTGTTTCTTAGTCTCTACCTTTAGCTCTTTATCTTCTGCCAGTTTATCAGTTTCCTCAGTTACCGGAGGCTCACTAGCCATATCTATCTTTTCTGTTGTATCTTTGTCTACTACTATGTTGATCTTCTGAGTATCAACATTCACAGTATATAGGACTTCAGGATTAGGATTATTATCCTCTACATCCATACTCTCAGGTACCGGTTGATCTTCAGTAGTTGTTACTGGTGGAGTAATCAGAGATGGTGGGGGTAAGTTGTCTCTAACTTCGATACTAGATGGTCCACCAACTTTTCCTTTACCCTTATCTTTGTCTTTCTGATAGACTTTGATAGGCTTGGGGTTCCTGTATTCTTCTTGTTTTTCTTTCTCAACTAGGAATATATCCCATCCATTTTTTGTTTGTTTTGTTACCCCATTTACTCTTCGTACCATTAGTGCAATATGGCGGTGTGCAGTAGAGAATATTGACCAGTTGGCCTTTGCAATTAGATCATCAATTTATTATGGAGAGTTTATCGGATATACAACAAGTAGCTTCTCAATTTTTATTTTCTTATCCAATTCTATCACTACTTGTCTTCTTGCCTCTATTCTTTTGAATAATTCATCTGTTATTTCATTGACTACTTACATCAAAAATTTCTTGTACATATCCATATGCAATATAACACTATTTTCAACTTTCTCTTTTTCATCAGCTGTTTAATGTGTCATAAATTTTCTCTATATTTTTCAGTTTACCTTCCTTTGTGATTTTATTTAGCAGTATATCAAGAGGGGCCAAGTCTTTGTTTGTCCTTTTCTTCTTCTTGGGTGTCAGTTTCTTCTTTGGTGTGGCCTTTCTTACTGGAGATATCACTACTTGTTGCTTTTTCCGTGTGGTTGCTGGTGAGGGTGTGGTTGTTGGTGAGGGATCTCTTTTTCTTACAACTCTTTTGAAAGTTGCAGGCATGTCACTTCCTGAAGAAGTACCTATCGGTGATAGGTGAGTTTCAGGTTGTGGAGCTGCTAACTCATCCTCTGTTATGCCGATTTTATTCAATACATCTTCTTTAAAGGCTTTTGCTTGTCTAGACCCTTTCCTTACAAATGCCTCAACCTTTTTCACCCTTTTCTTTGATTGAATCTATCTTTCAATATTTTCTGCACTGCCAAATACTTCTTCCTTAGGTTCTCTGGGGGCTTCCAGAAGTGCTTTAGCATATGTTTCAACTATGTGATCATCTGTTTCATAGCCCATCTCGGTTACCCAAACTGTCCTTGGGATGACCGCTTCCATCCATATTTCATCTTTCTTGATGACAAAACATATTTCATCTTTGTATTTATCTACAATCTTTTGTGATAACCTTACTCTTTTCTTCATTTTGGTTTTTAATGCTTGAAAGAAGTCATTAATATTGCTTTCCTTGTTCTCACCCATGTTATTGAATAGTTCTATTAACTGTTTGCCTATCGGTATGTCATATCCAAGTTCTTTGTAACCTATACTGGGAACCTGTTTTGTTATATGTAGCATTAGGCATACTAATAGATTTCCAAATCTGAAAGTTCCTTTCTTGTCCTTCTAGATCTTTCCAAGGTTGTCAATTAATTCATCCTTTAACCACTCACATATGTCAATTTTTGCATTGTCTGTGACCATATCATAAGCACTCTTAATGCATAAACTTGAAACTAAATTAAGTCTATTAGCATGAGTAGCTTTATACCCTAATATCATACTGATGAATCTCACATTCATATCTACTACATCATTTACTCTTAGAGACCTCTTGTTGAATGTTGCACCAGTTAGGTTTATAACTAGGTCATTTGAAACTTTCTTGGTTTTATCTGGTCTTTTACCGGTGGTTGGTAACCCTGTGACAACTTTCACAACTTCCTTGGTGATCTTGTGAATTGCATCTAGCCAGAAAAATTCTCCATGTGCCTTGCTTAAGACTATCCTAATCACATCCTTTGGAAATTCAGGAATGCTAAGGATCTCTGTAAATCCTAGGGTCTCAATGATCTTGTGTTCATCCTTTACATTACTGGTATTATCACATATCACATTTTTATACATGGTTTTAATTTCCTCATCTCCTAATTTCTCAATGTTGCAGTGGATGTACATTCTGGGGTCTTCAGCATATACAACTCCCTTAGGAATTTGAGAAAAAGCACCTAAGGTATCATCCTTCTTTGCTATCTTGGGAACTAACTGAAATACGGGCCTAGGTCTTTTTATTACTTCAACAACAGTAGGGTTTGCTATATATTCAATTACAGAGGTGGTTGCCTTGATTAAATACCTTTTACTATCTTGGATGGATGATTGCTTAGAGTGTTCTTACTTCTTGCTTGAAATACCTTAGCTCAGAATCTTCACACTCTTCAAAAATTTGAAATCTCGGTGAAATGAAATGGAACCAAAACCTTAATTTTATAGTGTCTTTTCACCATCTACCATATTAATTGCATGTTGGTTAAGTATTCACTTAACTTTGTTTTGCCGGTAATAAGTAATTTCCAACTTCTTATCTCTAACCAAGGGAATAATAGCATATGTTTCAATAGATTGCCAAACCCTCATAGAAATTTTCTTCAATTAGATGAAGAACTTCCTACCAGTGGAGTACTTCTCTGTCCTTCCAGTGAAGCATCACTCTATTTTGCTGGTGAAGCATTGGTTTGTTCTACCGTTGGAGGAGTATTCCCAATATTTAGATCAACTTTTCTAATCCATTGTTTTGAAAATTCTCGCTTAACCTCTTCAACTTTTTCTTTACCTTTCAAGCTAGAACTTTTGTTGTCTATCAATGTTCCTTTACTTCTACAGAATTTGGCAATATGCCCAATTTTGTTACATGCATAACAAGTTACATTATTCTTCCGAATAGCTTTCCCATAACCTATGCCGGTTTGTGCTCTGCATTGATTAGATAAATGTCCAAATCTTCCACAAACATAACATCTCACATTCATTCTGCAATTTTCAGAATTGTGACCAACTTTGTTGCATTTAGAACATTGACCAGTGGGTGTGTTGATATTTTGATAATTTCTAGATCTACATTCATTTGATCTATGACCATACTTATTATAGTTAAAGCATTTACCATTGAATTTATAAGCATTATGTTGTCTTACCGGTTTGTTGTGATCCTGAGTGTTTGTAGTACCAGAGCTTTCACCAACTTCAAAGCCAATTCCAGAAGTGTCACCTTTAGGTTTTTGATTTTTCAGCAAGGTGCCAAGTTCCTCTGAGCTTTTCTTGAATTTTTCTTTGTGTTGATTTGCAGTTTCTAGTTCTCTTTCTAAGACTTCTTTTTGTCTCATCAGTTCATTTGAGTCATTCTGAGTATGCCTCAGATCTGTCTTCAACATGTCATTTTCATAGCTAAGTCTTGTGTTCTCATTTGCTGCATCACTTAGTCTTCTAGTCAATTCTTCTTCATTCTTCTTCCTATCCTCAATCTCTTTGCCAAATCTCATAGTCATATCCTGCATTTCATTTTTTGTTGTCATGATCTCTTGTTTCAACTTTTTTATCATATCATTAAGTGATTCATTTTCATCATTCTCATTTTGCAATTTTTCACAAAGTTCTCTTCTCTTATTTCTTGCAATAGTAAAATTTTCTTGAAGTGCCTGAATGATGTCCTGAGCTGCTCTTAAATCATCTTCTAATTTGATATTTTTCAATTTTTCTGCATCATAGTCTGTAAGAGCTCCTTCCAGTTGCTTCATCAGATTTTCCATCTTTGCTGGTATCAAGATCTTCCTCAAGTTGTTAGGCTTTTTGAAAAAGAGGACCAGGCTCTGATACCAATTGTTAGGGATCCCATAGATACTGGGGGGGGGGGGGGGGTGACTCAGTATCTGACCGGTAATTAGAATTTCTTAACTTTAAACATGCAGAACATAATATAATAGTGTACGAGTATGCAAGAAATAATGCAATAAATAGAATCAAGAACATCCACATGAAAAACACACCATAACACAAGATTTTAACAAGGAAACCTAGTGTGGGAAAAACCTTGGTGGGATTTGTGACTCACAATATTCACTCATTGGCCAATAAGAGAATATTACTTACAATAGGGGCCTGCACATGCGGGAAGGCCAACTGCCTAAAGCTCACTGCTCAATGGGAATTCTCACTGACTTACAATAAGGATTATACAAATCCAATATCTTGTATTGCTTTACAATAGCATCTTCTATGCCAGATTCAGTACCGGTTCCTGCTCTATTCTTTACATATACCTCTTGACCTATATTTTGTACACTAGGTCTGCCTAATATTTTTCTATCTACTTCCACTTCTCATACAAAATGTCTACAATGATCTCTTTTATATATAAGAGTCATTTTACAATTTTCCAAGTCGGCTTACACATTTTTATAATAATAAACAAAATATAATATAACAAAATCCTATAGGCCTCTGTGTCGGTATACTTCGTTTCTTCTATGTTGGTGCTAGTGTGATCTATTGATGCCGGTATAATGCCATTGCTAGTGCCATAAGATTGCAAGGTTGCCATCAATGACAAAATCTTCAATCACATACAATGTCTCATTGGAGTGTGCATATGCCAATAGATATATCTTTGGTTATTATGATGGATGGATTTATATTTGGTGATTGATATGCACTCATTGTTCATGGATGGATTATATTGCTTATGAGGTTATGATGGCATCTTGATTATGCTAACCCTGTTGACATATGGACACTCCAATGAGACATTGTATGTCATTTAAGGTTTTTTCATTGATGGCAACCTTCCAATCCTATGGCACTGGCAAGACATCATACCAGCAAAGTATTACACAGGCAACCTTGTAATCTTATGGCACCAGCAAGACATCATACCGGAAAAACATTACACAGGCAAGACAGTGCACCGGCATCAACAGATCACTCTACACCAGCACTGGCATAGAAGAAAATATGTACATCGGCATAGAGGCCACTAGGATTTTTGTTTTGTAATATTTTAATTTTTTATTGTAAGCCGACTTGGAAAATTGTAAAATGACTCTTGTATATAAAGGAGATCATTATAGACATTTAAAAGAGTGTGATAGGTGATAAAAAAGGGCATAAAGAAAATTATTAGGCAGACCTAATGTGTGAATTATAAGTCAAGGGTATATGTAAAGAACAGAGCAAGAACCGGTACTGAATATGGCATTGGAGATGCTATTGTAAAGTAGTACAAGTAATTGGATTAGTATAATCCTTATTGTAAGTCAGTGTGACTTCCCATTGAGCAGTGAGCTCTAGGCAGTTGACCTTCCTGCATGTGCAGTCCCCTATTGTAAGTAATATTCTCTTATTCGCCAGTGAGTGAATATTGTGGGTCACAAATCCCATCGAGGTTTTTTCAACACTAGGTTTTCTCATTAAACATCTTGTGTTATGGTGTACTTTTCATGTGGATATTCTTGATTCTATTTATAGCATTATTTCTTGCATATCGGTACACTGTTATATTATGTTCTGCATGTTTTAATCTAAGAAATTCTTATTACCGATTAGATACTGATTCACCGCCTCTCTCAGTATCTGTGGGATCCCTAACAATTGGTATAAGAGCCTGGTCCTCTATTTTCAGAAGCCTAATAGCTTGAGGAAGATCTTAACACCAGTAAAAGTAGAAAATCTGATGAAGCAACTTGAAGGAGCTCTTACAGACTATGATGCAGAGAAATTGAAAAATATCAAATTAGAAGATGATTTGAGAGCACCTCATGATATCATTCAGGCACTTCAAGAGAATTTCATTGTTGCAAGAAATAAGAGAAGAGAACTCTATGAAAAATTACAAAATGAGAATGATGAAAAGGAATCACTTAATGATATGATAAGCAAGTTGAAACAAGAGATCATGACAACAAAGAATGAAATGTAGGATATGACTATGAAATTTTGCAAAGAGATTGAGGATAGAAAGAAGAATGAAGAAGAATTGACCAAAAGACTAAGTGCTGCAGCAAATGAGAACACAAGACTTAGCTATGAAAATGACATGTTGAAGATAGATCTGATGCATATTCAGAATGACTCAAATGAACTGATGAGACAAAAGGAAATCTTAGAAAGGGAATTGGAAACTACAAATCAACATGAAGAAAAATTCAAGAAAAGCTCAGACAAACTTAGTACCTTGCTGAAGAATCAAAAACCTAAAGGTGACACTTCTAGAATTGGCTTTGAAGTTGGTGAAAACTCCGGTACTACAAACACTCAGGATCACAAGAAACCAGTAAGACAACCTAATGCTTATAAATTCAATGGAAGATGCTTTAATTGTAATAAGTATGGTCATAGAGAAAATGAATGTAGATATAAGAATTATCAGAATATTAATACACCCACTAGTCAATGTTCAAAATGCAACAAAGTTGGTCATAACTCTGAAAACTACAAAATGAATGTGAGATGTTATGTTTGTGGAATATTTGGATATTTATCAAATCAATGCAGAACACAAACTGGCATAGGTTATGGGAAATCTATTCAAAAGAATAATGTAACTTGTTACACATGTAACAAGATTGGGCATATTGCTAAATTTTGCAGAAGTAAAGGTACACTAGTAGACAACAAAAGTGATAGCTTGAAAGGTAAGGAAAAAGTTGAAGAGGTTAAGAAAGACTTCTCAAAGAAATGGATTAGAAAAGTAGATCTAAATATTGGGAATACTTCTCCACCGGTAAAACTAATCAATGCTCCACCGGTAGGACAAAGTGATGCTTCACCGATAGGACAGAGCAGTGCTCCACCGACAGGAAGTTCTTCATCTAATTGAAGAAAATTCCCTTGAGGGTTTGGCAATCAAATGACACATGTGCTAATTATTCCCTCAGTTAGAGATAAGAAGTTGAAAACTACTTATTATTGGCAGACAATGTTAAGTGGATACTTAACCAACATGCAATTAATGTGGTAGATGGCAAAAAGACATTATAAAATAAGGTTTTGGCTCCATTTCATTTCACTGTAATTTCAAATTTTCAGAGAGCATGAAGATTCTGAGCTAAAGCATTCTGAGTAAGAAGGAAGCACAGTCCAAGAAATCATCCATCCAAGGTAGAAAAAGGTATTTAATTGTGGCATCCACCTCTACAATTGAATACATAGCAAACCCTATTGTTGTTGAAGTAATTAAAAGACCTAGGCCCGTATTTCAGCTAGTCCCCGAGATAGCAAAGAAGGATGATACCTTAGGTGCATTTTCTCAAATCTCTAAAGGTTTTGTATATGCTGAAGACCCTAGAATGTACATCCACTGCAATATTGAAGAGTTAGGAGATGAGGAAATCAAAACCATGTATAAAACTATAATATGTGATGATACCGACAATGTTAAAGTTGAACACAAGGTTATTGAAACCTTAGGATTCATAGAAATCCTTACCATTCCTAAATTCCCTAAGGATGTGATTAGGATAGTGTTAAGTAGAGTTCATGGAGAATTTTTTTGGCTAGATGCAATCCATAAGATCACCAAGGAAGCTATGAAAGTTGTCACAGGGTTACCGACCACCAGTAAGAGACCAGACAAAACCAAGAAGGTTCCAAATGACCTAGTTACAAAACTAACAGGTGCAACATTTGATAAGAGATCACTAAGGGTTAATGATGTAAAAGACATCAATGTGAGATTCATAAGTATGATATTAGGTTACAAAGCCACTCATGCTAACAGACTTAACTCAGTTTCAAGTTTATGCATTAAGAGTGCTTATGACATGGTAACAGACAATGCAAAAATTGACATCTGTGAATGGTTAAAAGATGAACTAATAGACAACCTTGGAAAGATAAAGAAAGACAAGAAAGGAACTTTCAGATTTGGAAATATGTTGGTATGTCTAATGCTACACATAACAAAACAAGTTCCCGGTATAGGTTATAAAGAACTTGGATATGACATATAGGTAGGAAAGCAATTGACAAAACTGTTCAATACCATGGGTGAGAACAAGGAGAACAATATTCATGACTTTTTTCAAGCATTGAAAGCAAAAATGAAGCAAAGAATAAGGTTATCCCAGAAAATAGTAGACAAATACAAAGATGATATATGCTTTATTATTAAGAAAGATGAAATCTGGATGGAAGCGGTCATCCCAAGGACAATTTGGGTAACCGAAATGGGCTATGAGATAGATGATCACATAGTTGAAACTTATGCTAAAGCACTTCTAGAAGCCCCCAATGAACCTAAGGAAGAAGTATTTGGTAGTGTTGAGACCATAGAAAGCTAAATACAATCCAAGAAAAGAGTAAAGAAGGTTGAGGCATTTGTGAGGAAAGGATCTAGGCAAGCAAAGGCCATTAAGGAAGATGTACTAAAGAAAACTGGCATAACAGAGGATGAGTTGGCAGCTCCACAACCTGAAACTTATCTATCACCGGTAGGTACTTCTTTGGAAGGTGACATGCCAACAACTTTTAAAAGAGTTGTTAGAAAAGGAGATCCCTCACTGGCAACCACTCCTTCACCTAGAAGGACAAGGCAAAATCAACAAGCAGTGAGATCTCCAGTTAGAAAGGTCACACCTAAGAAGAAGTTAACACCAAAGAAAAAGAAAAGGACAAATAGTGACTTGGCACCTCTAGATATATTATTAAATGAAATCACAGAGGAAGGAAAACTGAAAAACATAGAAAAAATTTATGACACTCTATCTACTGATGAAAAAGAGCAAGTTGAGGAAGGTGTGATACTGTATATGGACATGTATAAGAAAATTTTGATGGAAGTAGAAAATGAAATTCCTGATGATTTGTACAAAAGACTTGAGGCTAGAAGGCAAGCAGTGATTGAATTAGATAAGAAAATAAAAATAGAAAAACTACTTGTTGTATATCCAGTAAACTCTCCCAAGGAAATTGATGATTTGATTGTTCAGGCGAACCGGTCAGTATTCTCTACTGCACATAAGCACATTTCACTTATGATAGGAAGAGTTATTGAAGTAACAGAGGAAACAGATGATGGTTGGGACATATTCCTAGTTGACAAAGAAAAACAAGAGGAATATAGGAAACCTAAGCCTATAAAAGTATATCAAAAGGACAAAGACAAGGGAAAAGGAAAAACTGGTGGACCACCAAGCATAAAGGTTAAAGACAACCTACCCCCATTGGTAAAAATTACAACTACTGAAGATCAATCTGCAATAGAAAGTATGCATGTAGAGGAGAGCAATCCTAATTCTAAAGTCCTGTACACTATAAATGTTGATACCCAAAAGATCAACATAATAGTTGATAAAGATACAACTGACAAGTCAGATATCGCTAAAGAGCCTCTAGTAGCAAGGGAAACAGGGAAAATACAGAGGACATAAAGAAAAAGGAAGAATATGAAGCACAGATAGAGACAACACAACATTTAGAGAAGCCATTAGAGATAAAGGCTCCAGAATAGGTTCATAAGGAAACAGTGCCACCAATAAATAGTGAAGTAAGAAAACTAGTGCTAAAAGAAATGCAGACACAAACTGACCTGCCAGAGGTAAATACAAGCATGGTTACTTCCACCAGTACTCAGATGGTTAGATCATCATCAACATTCAAGTCAACAAATGTGACTGAGGTATTATTAGATTCTATAAAGAAAATAACTGACTGCAGCTCACAGGATTATAAAGCAATAGATGATTCAAACCAATTTTGAAGACAATAGCTCCAAATTGTAATATAGATAATAAAGATTCTTTAGGAAAATTGGATACATTGTGTAAATATATTTCTGAAAACATTGAGAAAATAAAGGAAGAATCAGTAAAGGACAACGTAGAAAAAGAGAAACAAAAATTCTTTGATGAGGAAATAAAGAAGTGTAACAGAAATTTTGACACACTTCTACTGGAACTATGTAGTTTGTTAAAAGAATACAAAAATCTGTATAAAGATACATGTAAAACAAGCTTTTTGACTGTAGATATTGACAAGAAAATAAGCAAGACACAGGATGAGATAAATAAGCTTGCAGACAATTTTGTCAACTCACCGGATTCATTATCAGTTTTTGAAGAAAAGATAGCAAATTTTGAGGAAGAATTGCTCAAAATGGAAAGAGAAAAAGAAAGAATAATAAACAAGTCAAAGCATTTGAGATCTAAACCGAGTCCAAGATTGGACTATTTGGCATCTCTACAGAAGGAAATCTCAAAGGCATTAACATAAGGTAGAAAAACATCAGTAGAGCATTTACAACATCTCATCGGTACAGTACAAAGGACTGAAACAACAATAAAAGATAGTAAAAAGTTTATGGATAGTTTAAACTTAATTCTGGGAGATCTTTTTCAGATAATAAATACTCAGCTATAGGGTTGAGGATAGATGAACCTACAAACTCTATTGAAATGTTGACAACCTTTTTCATTGATGCCACATTGATGCCAAAGGGGGAGTAGTGGAATGAGAAAGTTCAAAATATAGGAATCATATGCTCAGGGGGAGCTCTCATATTTTTGGTAAACATTGTTTTTGGACTACACATTTTGGATACTTTTTGAAATTTCTCATGAGTGTTGCCATCAATGCCAAAGGGGGAGATTGTTGGCATATGGACACTCCAATGAGACATTGTATGTGATTGAAGGTTTTTTCATTGATGGCAACCTTCCAATCCTATGGCACTGGCAAGACATCATACCAGCAAAGCATTACACAGGCAACCTTGTAATCCTATGGCACCAGCAAGACATCATACCGGCAAAACATTACACAGGCAAGACAGTGCATCGGCATCAACAGATCACTCTACACCAGCACTGGCATAGAAGAAAATATGTACACCGGCATAGAGGCCGATAGGATTTTTGTTATGTAATATTTTATTTATTATTGTAAGACGACTTGGAAAATTGTAAAATGACTCTTGTATATAAAGGAGATCATTATAGACATTTAAACGAGTGTGATAGGTGATAAAAAAGGGCATAAAGAAAATTATTAGGCAGACCTAATGTGTGAATTATAGGTCAAGGGTATATGTAAAGAACAGAGAAAGAACCGGTACTGAATCTAGCATTGGAGATGCTATTGTAAAGCAGTACAAGTAATTGGATTAGTATAATCCTTATTGTAAGTCAGTGTGACTTCCCATTGAGCAGTGAGCTCTAGGCAGTTGACCTTCCTGCATGTGCAGGCCCCTATTGTAAGTAATATTCTCTTATTGGCCAGTGAGTGAATATTGTGGGTCACAAATCCCACCAAGGTTTTTCCCACACCGGGTTTCCTCGTTAAACATCTTGTGTTATGGTGTACTTTTCATATGGATATTCTTGATTGTATTTATAGCATTATTTCTTGTATACCGATACACTATTATATTATGTTCTACATGTTTTAATCTAAGAAATTCTTATTACCAGTTAGATACTGATTCACCCCCCTTCTCAGTATCTGTGGCATCCCTAACAAACCCACATCATGATTATATTGGATGAGATGATGCTATGTTGATTGCGACCGTCTTACTAATGTATTCATGATAGAGACAATGTCATATCACTCAATATGAGCATGATATGACCTTGTGATTTTGTCTCACTTGCTTGATCATTTATGATCTATTATTGCATATGTTGTCTCGTAGTTGTGGCCTATACTAGACATCAACTCCACCTATCTCACAGGTCTAAGCACGTCTTTATCCCAATGGCAAGTTGACTGGAGATGGAATGGGTTCCCTCTACACACTCTAGGCTTAAGTTGATATCCTTGTCAGTCTAGTGTCTTGTTCTGAGTCATCATTTTAGTATCTTGTGATGAGCTATTTGGATCTATGCCAGGTTGCCTTTTGGAGTTATGATTATTTAATTAATTAATTATTAATAATTGATTAATAGTTTATTAATATTTAAATTAATTTAGTGTATAGTTTGATATTTAATAATTCATTGGTTTATATAGTATTTATTATTTATTGTTTAATTATTTATCGTTTGAGTTTTTTGGATTTATTATTCATTTATATAGTTTGTGGCTTTAATATTTATTTTAGGGCATCTATTTATATTGCTCTTGGTTTGTTTTATTATTCGGCTTTATATTTTAATGTGCCCATAGTTTATCTAATGATTGGTTATTCTTATTGGGTTATTTGATTTATTATATTTTCTACCTACCCTATTATGTTATTGTTTGTAATTTATGGGGAGGTAAATAATATTATTTTATATTATTTCCTATCTTGATTGTATGCTTGGTTGGTAGGAAATATAATATTTTTATTATTTTGATTGGTTGCATTTTGGCTATAGTTTTTGAATGTAATTTATATATTGAGATTTCTGAGATTATACCCAGGTTGGCTTTCAGGAGTAATTTTTGTATATCAAAGATTCTCAATCTTTGGAGCTTGCTTGGTTTGGATTTGCTTTTCATTGATTTCATTTTGCCATAACTTCTATTGTTCTAGGTTGGTTAAATCTTCTCTCCTTGCAAATTTATTTTCAGAAAATATTGTATGCGGGAGGAATTTTGGGAAATCGATATTGTTCAGGGTTAATTTATATAGTTTTATAAGTTTGATATTACCAAGGGAAAAATATTGTAATTTGTGGATTCTATTGTGAGTGTTTTGTCGTACATGGCTTTCGGCAATGACTTTTAGTGTTGTCATGTATTTTCTTGGCCTTCTTGATTGTGTGGTTTTGGAGTGTTTTATTTGTGTTGGGGTTGTCTAGATGCAACATTTGATAACTAATGTTTGGGAATTGTATAGTCATTCCCTATGGATAGTCATACTATGTTTGTCGAGAGTCTACCCGTGATGTTTTGTAAAAGGATCTTATGTGTTGATCTAAATATTGAGCTTCTAACTATAATATTGATTTATAATTGTTACTGCATCACTTACTAGGTCGAATTGATGTTGTAGTTATGACTTTGCTAGATTTTGTTTAGATCATAAATGTTTTAAGTCTGTTTCTAGAGTCTTATCAACAATTTCACTAAACCTTATTTCGAATGCACCAAATCAACATATGCATTGTTGTATCTATCCATTGTGCTAGAACTAATTATATATGCATTGTGAAATCATTCCTATGCACTTTTATAGGGGGTATATGCATTGTTTTAACCTTCGAATATGGTGCAGAAAACTGCAAAGGCATTGTTCTATTCATCGAAAGTGCTATTCTATTGGACAAAGGAACTAATATGTTTTTCAAATGCACTTTACTATTTAATAAAGGTGCTAATCTATTTTATGGCTAGTATTTTGATGATTATGGATTTTTGAGTCAGTTTTTTGAGTTTGTTTCTTATACCAAAGGCTGTGTTTTTTATTCCCTAAGTTTTCCAGTATTGATTTATTGGTTAGAAATGCTATTTGGTTATATTTTATGGCTCCAACAAGTTCATATGCCTTGTTGTAGAGGATTAATATATTATAGCTCCAATGAGTTGATGATTGCCTCGATGTTGAGGGATATGTTGTTTATAGAGAAAGAAGAGAAAGCCATGCTCTTGATTTGATTATTTGATTACTGAAGCTCTTATGGTATTTATGTTGGCTTTTGGCTATTGTTCTTATTTCTTATGAGCTTGTAGATTCTATATATGGATATTTTGATGATTATGATGAGCCTCCTTGTGTTATTGTTATGTGTATGCCCTAAGGTCTTAGAACATGGGTAGGGGAGTGGGATTTCATGTGATGACTGGGGTCATGAGAGATAGGTTGATAGGAGGTTCCTTGTAAGGATGCTTAGAGTCTAGACTATCAAGGCACATTGAAAGTTTGTCTTGTTTCAAATAAGTGATAAAATTAATAATTAATTAGATGAGTTGGGTAATTAGGATTAATCTAAACAAGATAATAATTTGGTTTGAACTCCAATGCTTAGTCATAGGGAGGATATTTTAGGATAATCTTGGGAAGGCCATGGTGATAGAAAACCAAAATCCCTCGAATCTCTCATAGGTTGACGGTTCCACATGTATATCAGGGTGTGCTATTATCCCTTCTTTATGAGGATGGAATGCAATGACATGACTATTAGGGTGTGGAATTATGGTTCCACATGGTTAGGTGGTTTGATGCCCTCTTCTCTTGGGAAGTTCTTCATTGGATGCTCTTATGCATGGTTGTGGATTTATATCTCTTCAACTTATGGATGTATTCTTATAGCAGGTTGATGTATCATGATTCTTGATAGTCATATTAGAATGAAAATAAATTATGTACCTTAAGATACTTGCACTTGCGGATTTAGAAATATGCATCTCTATGTAAAGGATCTTGTATTCAAACATTGTAATAGGATTCAGATCATGACTCTTGTAGTAGATTATTATGTTGTTTCTTGGATATTGCTCATTAATGAAAACATGTTTAGATTCATGGTTGATGATGTTATTGGATTATTCTTGAATGAGATAGAGTATATGTGCTTGTTTGGAAGAAGTTAGTTTATTATCATGCTTGTCTCTTGGACATGTATATGTATTAGATATTATGATTATACTCTTGATGGTAATGGATTAGTTAGTTGGTAGATGATGATAATTGATGTAATTAGTAAAATAGAAAATGGGATTTAGGAATATTTTGTATTGGTGCTCTTAAAATGAACCTAGGGAATAATTTGGGAATTGGTTATGGATAGATCGTACCTATGATGATTGAGATAGTAGATGTTTCCTATATTACTATAAAGAATAAATGATGAAACAAAATGTTGGATTGAATTATATTATGATAGTAGGCTCGATGTGGTTATGTTCTTATGTTGGTTAAGTACTAGTGTTAAGATACCCTAGGTAATGTTAATTAATGGATTGTATTTATTTCTGCTTGCATATTGAGTTCATATGAATATGTTTTTATGATTATGTTTAAGTTGAAATATGCATATTTAGTAAATGGTGAATTAATTCATATGTGTATTTTAGCAATATGTGTTGCATTAGATGATATTTAATTTTTTTTTTAATCTCTATTTGCATGTTAGTTAGTTATATCTCTAGGGTATTTTGGCGGGAATTACACAAAGCTAATGGGTAACATGTAAGAATGGATAGTGTTGAACATACCAGAATACTGAGAGGGGGGGTGAATCAGTATTCCCAAAATAAAATGCTCTAATAAACTGAAACTTAACTAATCTTAAATAACCTTAGCATGAAATGAAATATACATTAGAAGTGAAATTCACAACATACACAATGATAAGAGAGACACCAAATTTTAATATGTGGAAAACCCAAATGGGAAAAATAACAGAGAGGGTTAACTCTCAAGATAATATAAGTAGTTATATGGGATTACAAAAAGAGGCTCATTGCTTGGAGGGCTCATTGTCAGAAAAGATCATTGCCAAGAAGAAAAGGAATGAATTGAGAAAATTGCATCTACATATGTATGGGATTAGCTCTTGCTAAGCTTAGACAACACACCAGCTGCTTGCAGTAGATTTGGTTAAGAAAATCTACAATTCATCCTCTATCTACCTATTCCAAACTAATTATACTCAAAAACACTATCTGTCTAAACTAATTTTTTGCAATAGATGGCTTAAGAGGCTACTTTATTTGATCTTTAAGAAATTCACATAGAACATGCAACAAGATGTCTGTAAGATTATTTAGAGAAATAATATGTTGGATCAAGAAATCAACTAGAGCTTCCTCAATCATATACTAATCATAAGAGGGTTTCTTAAGCCATAAATCACCAATTTTCTCCATTCCATTAGCTTTCTCAAGAATAATCAAAATATTTTCAACATTGCAGGGGTCATCTTCATTTGTATTTCCTTCTTGCTTCTCAACTAAGACCATCTTTCCCTTAGCCACTCTAGACGGGTTTGGATCACCAAGGGAAATAATCTCTCTTCTTAATTTTTCTTCTTATTCATCAATTCTCCTTTTCGTCATCCTTTATGAGATGATGTGATAAATAATTTTGGATTTGTTCATGTCCTTGATGCCTCTTGTTTCATTCTTAACATTGATATTATTTTTTGCAATAATGGATCTATTATGATTACTACATTGATTCAAGCTCTAGTTTGAATATTGAAGTTAGGACTATGTTGAGCTTTGTGATTATTGCACTATTTAGGACATGTGTGATGGAGAGCCCTAACCACACACCTAAGGACAAGTCCAAACACGGTTAGACTTATGACTCCCTAAATAATCACAAGGGTCCCACAAGGAAGGACTCCACACCTTAGATGAGTCTACTCACAAGTTCACTAGGCTTGGGCCTACTCAAGATGAGTAAATGCCTCAATACCTACCCTACACCATCCCATGACACCCTATTCCTAAGGGCTTAGGAATCGGTTCATTTATGGAAACTAGAAACTAGTTCAGGCATTGGTTTTGAGATTAGGCTCCAGTTCCTTATACCTCCTTTAGAAGCCTACCCCCTAAGCTTGTAGCCCTATTTGGTGATAAAATGGATCTTAACTACAAAATGTTCCACACACCCATAAAAAAAGTTACCATTTCAAACACCCTTTTGGAAGTTGTACTTATCCCCAAAATGGGTTGATCAGGTCTGTAATTACAAGGTATGAATCCTTTAGGGGCCAAGAGACCTAATAGGGGCAATTAGGCCTATTTTACAAAGCAATTACCAATCAATGAACTCAAACTAGAAAACCAACACTATGGGAATGTGGGGGGTGGTGATTAACCTCCAATTCCAGGGTTGTATGCTTGGAATCCACCGCTATGATGTTTTAGGATGATTGTCCTAAATCTTGTCCTAGGTAGTCACATAGAGATGCCTACCTAATTTTGCTCCTTTCTCCACACAACCAAGTTTCCCCTACAACAACCCATGAAAAACCTAAAGTACAAAGGCCTATCCTACATCCCACCAAAAGAAGAGTCTTCTAGTGGATTGGAATGTAACATAAGGCTATTTTTATCCAAAACCTTCTCCAAACCCTCACTTTTTGGGTTACAGACAGAAAAATGGAGGGTTCAATTAGAACCTCAGACCACCACAAAAAAAAGTTAATTCACCCCTCTATCTAATCCATGAGTGGCATGGTTCAATCCAATCCATATAGGCATGTGCAATCAATGCAAAGACAAAATTTCTAGGAAACTTCAGTATTTTTGTGTTCAATTGCTTCACAACTTGACTTTCCAACATTAGAAACCTTGGTAATCATGTCCACAAGGTTTATATAGCTCTCAAATATTTTTTCAACCAAATTTGGAGGAGGTTGGAGTCGTTGAAAGGCTTCCGCAACCATATACTCAAAAGTTGCATTTTCCAAAAGTTGCAATTTTGCACAAAATGTTGTCATACTTGCTAAGGTTGGGATTCACACACTTGGATTAAAAAAAAACTCCTGAAACATGTCAAAAAACCTATCAAACACAAAACTAAACCATCTACTACCCCTATTTACCATATTATCCCAATTGTCTTATCAAATTGCCTAATTGGTGACATGGGCTTACATGGTGGGGTTTATTGAATACATGAAACACAAGACACACTAAGACACTGCAATTATCCTTTTCTTCATCCTTAGAGTCATGATTGGAGTGTTGAAGAGGTACCCCTACACCATACTCTCTAGGAGAAGAGATCTCAAGCCCACTTGAGATCATTTTTCATCCAAACTGCCTCAGAGTCCTGTTTGTCCTTCCAAGCCACAAAGTACTCAAATTACTCCTTGTTCCTTGTCTTCTTTGTGACTCCAGTGTCTAACTCTTTTCTCATCTTATATGATTCATGGCTTGGAATGTCATTGTCTGCTGCAATCCGCATTGGTTCCTCCCCTTCATTGTCACTACCTTTGAAAAGTGTAAGATCACACACATTAAAAATGGGTGATAATCCAAGATCAAGAGGAAGTTGGATTTCATAGGCATTTTGTTCACATTTCTTCAATATCTAACATGGTCCAATCTTCCTCTGCATGAGCTTAGTGTATTTTCCTTTCGGGAGTCTCTCCTTCTTCAAATGTACCCATACCAAATCCCCAACACTAAACTATACATCTCTCTTTTTATTATCAGCATAAGCCTTATACTTCATTGCAGAATGTTGAAGATGATACTTCACTTGGTCATGCACCTCTTTGACGGCTGATGAAAAAGCTTCACCATCTGCACTAATGGGCTCTTCCTTGGGTAAATCCCTTAACTCCAATGCTCCCCTTGGGTGGATGCCATATACAATCTGGAAAGGAGACTTCCTTGTGCTCCTATTGATACTATCATTGTAAGAGAACTCTTCTTGTGATAGTATACTGTCCCATTTTTCTCCATGTTGCCTTGTCAAGCACCTTAATAGGTTTCCCTATGACCTATTGACAACTTCAGTTTGCCCATCCATTTGAGGATGGTAGGTTGATGAGAATGCTAGGTTAGTTCCCAACTTCTTCCAAAGGTTCCTCCAAAAGTGACCTATGAACTTCACATCTCTGTCTGAAATAATGTTTAGGGGAAATCCATGTATCCAGACTATTTCTTTGAAGAATAGGTCTACAACATATGATGCATCACAAGAAGTCTTACATGGCAAGAAATGAGCCATTTTACTAAACCTTTCCACCACTACAAAGACACTTTCAAATCCCCTCCTTGTCCTATGCAGACCCAACACAAAGTCCATACTTATGCTATCCCATTGCTTAAAAGGAATGGGTAAGGGCTGATACAAACTTGTATTTATGGACTTCCCCTTGGCTTTCTGACATATTACACATGTTTCCAAAAACTTCCTTACATTTTCTTGCAATTTAGGCTAGTAATAATGTCTCTTCACAAGGTCTAGGGTCTTGTCAAGGCCAAAATGACCTGCCATAGCTCCATAATGCTTCTCCCTAATGATATTTAACCTCATGGAACACTTAGGAATACACAACTATACTCCTTTAAATAACTATACATCTTGTATCACAAATTCAAAAAACTCAATATGATACCTCTCACCAAAGGTTTCACATAGCTTGTATATCTCTCCAAAGTCTTCATCAACATCATACATACTCTTTAAGGAATCAATACGAACACTCTCCATCTTGATTTAGTTGATAGTTAAGATCCTCCTTCGCAAAGCATTTGCAAATTTGTTCATGTCTCCCTTCTTGTGTTTGAGGGTGATGGTGAAGGCTTGTAGGGTCTCTACCCACTTCATTTGCTGGTGGTTTAGCTTTTCTTGGCTATTTATGAAATAGCATACATGATTATTAGTAAAAACTATGAACTCCTTAGGCAATAAATAGTGCCTCCACTTCTTCAAGGATTGAACCAAAGCATACATCTCTAAGTCATAGGATGAGTATCTCTTCTTGGCATCATTTAGCTTTTCACTAAAAAAAGAAATAGGCCTTCCTTCCTGACTGAGCATTGCCCCAATAGCCATGTGGCTTGTATCAAATTCCACTTGAAATATCTTATTGAAGTTTTGTAAGGCAAGGATTGGTTGTTCTGCAACCTTCTTATTCAATGTTTCAAATGAATCATCTGCCTCTTTGATCCAATTGAACCTCCACTTTTGTCCTCCCTTTATAGTATCAAGCATGGGTGCACAAACATGACTAAATCCTCTTATGAACTTCCGATAAAAATTTGTTAAACCATGGAAGATCTAGAAATCATTCATAGTCTTAGGTTGGCCAAGATAGTATAGCACTCACCTTCCGTTGGTCCATTTTCAACTCACCTTGTGAGATTACAAAATGCAAGTAGATGATCTCTTCCTGCATGAACAAACACTTATCTAAATTGATCATTAGTTTCTCTTCATGTAACCTCTTGAGGACCATATCTATGTGTTTGAGGTGTTATTCCCTTGGGTAACTGAAGATCAAGATATCATTTAGGTATACTATGACAAATTTTCCTATGAATTCCACCAAGAGTTCATTCATCAACCTCATAAAGTTACTAGGAGTATTGTACATCCCAAATGGCATGACTTTCCACTCATATAACCCCTCATTGGTTTTAAAAGTTGTTTTCCATTCATCCCCTGGCCTTATTCTAATTTGATGGTATCTTAGCACTCCCCAAGCAATCAAGTAAATCCTCTATCCTAGGGATTAGGAACCTATACCTTATAGTTATCTTGTTGATGGCCCTTGAGTCTATGCAAAGCCTCCAAGTGCCTTCTTTCTTGGGTGAAAGGACATCAGGTACTACCCATGGGTGTAAGCTCTTGCCAATTAGGCCTAATTTAAGCAACTCTTCAATCTGCCTTGCCAATTCTGTATTTTGGTCGGGAGTGAGCTTGTAGGCTACTTTGTTTGGGAAAGTAGATCCAGGGATTAGATCTATGCAATGATTATGTCTCTCATAGGTGGTAGGGATCTTGGCATTCCATCTGAGATGATGCCTTTATGCTTATCAAGCAATTATCTGATTGTAGGGTCTATGTGCTTCTATCTGTTGGCATTCTACACTATGATAATATGGTTGATGTTGTCATTGATGGCAACCAGCTAGTAATAGGTTTATACATAGGCACCGACATCGTAGACATCATACACTAGCAGGCATCAGCACTGATAGACACACACACCGACATCTAGATTACATCGACAATGGAGTATACTAGCTCTCTAGATGACATGAAACAAAGTTTTGTTTATATGGATTATATAGTAAATCTAATTAATTATTTGTAAGCCGACATGGTGTATTGTAAAGACTCATATATGTATGAGATCATATAGATCATTTTGTATGATGAAGTGTAGGATAGATTATTATTGTTCATATATGTAAGACAATGAAATGTTTTTTTGGTTAAGGTATCTAACTGAGCTAAAACCAGTACTGAACAAGGTATTAGAGTGTTGGTATTTTGATGATGTTTAGTTATGATTGTCATTGATGGACACACACTTATTTGATGAATGTATTATTCTCAACCGGTAGTTGTTCTAACTGGTATTGTATATATAGTATTTATTTTATTGAAGACTATCGGTGTTTTAAAGAAGAAGCTTATCAATCAAGTGGTATGAAGACCTCAAGTGGAACAGAGAGCCCGAGCGGTAGTTAATCTTTTGATCAGATCATCTATGATCAAGTTTTCCATTCTTCACCTGTTAACCAATGATTGGTATATGTAATTAACCGGTATACATGTAATGTGTGATGAGTTATCATCCACTGACACTTTAGCGGTGTTTTTGTGTCATGTTACCAAATGTGTCTAGATGCACTATACCTAGGAAATTGTAATCTAATCCTATTTGACCGACACGAAATCAAGATCCTATTTAAGGACATCATGTCTAGGGTTTTACAAGAAGATCTAAAGTTGATATGTGCAAGTCTTTGAGAGGAAAGGTATCTTGTGACTGAGATTGAGAGTGCAAAGCATAGAAGACCAAAGTAATGCTTGAATGCATTAACAAGGAGTTATCAAGGATCTAATCAAGAATTTTGTGCTACTATGTAGATCATTCACTTGTTGATTACTTATATCTTCAACAAGTCTGAAACCCTTAATCGGGTAGGCCTAGCCAACCCTATTGTAAATCTTCTAACAAGGTGGTTCATAGTCATGGATCTGAAATCCTTTAATAGGGTAGTCTTTAACATGACTTATCTCCTAACAAAGATTTCGATTCCTAATAGGATCTATTCTGGTGAATAACATTGTAAGACCTTAACCGATCTGGTTACTATTCTGCACATAGTTGACTTGTGAGTCTTACTCACTGTGGTTTTTCCCATTTGGGTTTCCATGTCAAAATATCTTCTGTTATGGTGATTGTGCTTTTATGGGTGAATTATTTATTTGATATTTGGCTTATTTATGTTTTAACTAGTTTATTGTTTAAACTACTACATCGATCTGCTGGAAAATTGTTTAAGAGTTTGGTTAAATTCTTAGGCATACTAATTAACCCCCCTCTTAGTATTCATCAATTAGTATCAGAGCCAACCTTTCTATAAGTCTAACTAGCTAAAAGGAGATATGGGAGAATACAGTATGAGGGAACTCACTCACTATTTGGTTGAATCTGAGAAATCCTATGATGAACTAAAGATCAAGTTTAAAGCCTCTTTAGTCAAGAGAAGAGAGCTTGCTGAGTAGTTGATGGAACTTACCAAAAATAGCTCCTCTGATGAAGCAGAGATGGATGCCCTTATTGGAGAAGTGGAGAAACTAAATGAATCCAAAACTAGCCTAAGGAGGGAGTTAGAAGGACTAATTATCATAATGAGTCAGGAACTGGAAAACAAGAGAAAAGCCGAAGATTTGGTAAAAGATAAGGAGCATGATATCTTTAAATTAAAGCAAGAAGTTGGTACCATTACGTCATATCTACAGGAGGGTAAATATGAGAAAGAAGAAATGCAAGCTAAACTGAATGCAGCTTTCTCTCAAAATGAAACCTTGGTGAAGACCAATGATGCCCTTTCCAAGGAACTTGTTGAGACCAAAGAAATACTTTCTAAGTTCAATTGGAGTGTTGTCAAGTTAGAACAAAAACTGGAATTGATAAAACCATCAAAGGATACCACTGGACTTGGTTTCTCTGGATATGAGGAAGGTGAGACCTCTGGAACCAAGAATGATGCACTGAAGAAACAATCAACACCTAAGGACAACAATGAAAGTAAAGGTAAACAAAAGTTTAAACTTGTTTTCTTTAACTATCTTAAAGGACATACTACCAATGTATGTAGGAGCAAGCCTTACAATAATTTTCCTTATTTTTAAAATAATGGGGCTAGACCTGGTAGATTTAATGGTCATTGTTATACATGCAACAAGTTTGGGCATAGATATTTTGAGTGCAGGTCAGTTATCAACAACTCTAGAAATAATCACCAAGGTCCAATGGAGCCACCCCTAAACCTCTTATAAATCAAAATCCAAACTAGTAAACAACCCATGACCACCAGTCAAATTATTGTGAAGCAGCAACCAGTTGGAGAGCAACCTATCTAATCAGTCGTGGTAGCGGTCACACTGTTGCAACATGTAGAAGGAAGAATGGAAATGTGAACACATGACCATGGAGAACACTTGGAATGGTATGCTATCACTGCAACAAATTGGGACACACAACCAAAGCATGTAGACTAAGAAAGAATCCATCGGGAAACATACCAATCAACACTAAAGGGAACATTGATATTGAAACCGTTCAAGCAGATATGGACAAAACTTGGAAAAAGAAATCTGAAGTGAAGCCACATGATGAACTAGTTTCTGCACCAACTGTGGAAATCCCTAAATCAGTAAACTGAGCTTCAAAAATCTTAGGGGGATCATATCGGTATAAATATTTAGAAACCCTCAGAGTATATCAGTAAGGAACTTTTATCGATAGTTGTTACTTGTCAACAGACAGAAGAATTGAAGTGGTAAAAAGTAAAATTAGGGTTTGAACCCTAATAATGATGCATTTATTATGATAGGTGGAAGCATGTTTAAAAGTGAATTTTTTCATCATTTCTACTTACCTAGCTACTGAGAAACTTCATTTAAGCTAAGTAGCGCAACCAGAGAAATTCATCTCGCATTTGAAAGAACTAAGAAAGAAATCTTGCACAAATCTTGCAACCATTTCATATTATCAGTGTGAAAGTCAAAGTGGTAATCAAGCATCCGAAGAAGTGTGTTTTTCTCATCATCGACAAACCCTAAAGCTTGGAGAATAAAGGTATTTCTCTTTGAAACATTCTTATCATTTGGAATTAGTTTGATATGGCATCAGCATCTAATGTCCCCTCTAGTTCTATTAAACCTGAGGACACACCTAAGCTTCTTAAGATGAGATATAATGCCCTATCCCAAATTCCTGCTAGAGTCATTATCCAAGGTGATGTTACAAGATATATTGATTGTAAATGAGAAGACCTAGGGTCCCTATTACTTCACTCCTAGTTGAGTCTGTTCTATGGAGATGATAGAAAGATTAAACCCAGATATAGCATAATAGAGAAGAAGAAATTGCACAATGTAGTTTACTTTCTCAAAGAATTTACCAAGGAACATATGAGGATTATCGTTTGTAGGGTTCATGGTGACAAAATGTACCTTGGACAAACACATGACATTACACGGAGGCAATTCATGTTGTGACTAGATTCTGCAATATTGGGGAAGTGCCCATTCTTCAAGAAATCTCCAAATCAAAAGTAACGGAGCTCATCGGTTCAGTAAGTGATCAACGAGCAATGACTGTCAATACCATTAGAGATGATTTGGTGAAATATGCATGTATGATAATTGGGTACAAAATATTTTATGCTAGAAGAATGAATTTTGTTACTTTAGATGTAGTGCATGCCACTTATAAAATGATAAAAGAGAATGTAGAATGTGATCTATGTACCTGTATGAAGAATCAACTCTTAGAGAACCCAAAGTCAATCAAATCAAATAAAACTCAGATGTTCAAGTTTGGTCAATTACTAATTGGTTTATTTTTCTACTTTCAAAGCTACTTTCCTGGAGTCGGTGATGTTGAATAGTCAATTGATCTACAGGTTACCAGAAAAATAAAGGAGAGTCTGCAAGCAGTAGGAACTGCATATCCGAAGACTTTGAACAAGTATTTTGGTGAATTCAAACTAAAAATGAACTAGAGAATGAGAATATATGGTGATTTAGTTAAAGAATATGAAGATGACATCTATTTCAGCATCAAAGAAGATGAATGCATAATGGAAGCAATTGAACCCAGTAAAGATGTAGTTAGGCCTATGCCCTATGAGGTGGTAAATGATATATTGATAGGATACGCCTCAACCTTACTAGCCTCACCACTAGAACCCAAAAAGAAGAGGATTGGTACTTATTTAGAGAGAATCAAATCTAGTGAGGAACTGAAGGAGATAAAAGGTAAAGCAACACCATCAACATCACTGGTTACATCTTCTACTAAACCCAAAGTGACCAAAAGGTCACCTGATAAAAAGAAGCCCGAGGCTATTCCGGCAAAGGTGTTCAAATGAACACGGAAAACTAGGAATCACTCACCAGATCCAGAAGACTCTGAATAAGAGGTAGAAGTAAAGAAGACAAGGCAATCTACCAAGAAAATGAAGTCAATCGGTAATGTACCTACAATCTCTGCACTGGTAAACTTAGAAATTTCTTCTTACAAGCCTACGACACATTATCAAAGGACCATAAAGAATATCAGAAGAAAATTCCTTGATGATTTAAAGGATTATTTTGATTATTTCAATGATAATGAAAAGGAGGAGGTTGAACAAGAACTCATTAAATATCTATGCATAAATGATCGGTCACCTTCTGAGACAACAAATGGCACATTGCTATTGACAAGGAGCAAGACATCAGGGAGAAAATTTTTGCTCAATATTTTCTAGATGTCTCTAATTCAGAATTGTTTGAACTCATTGATAAGAAAAGGCATTTTCTTCATGCGAAGAAGAAGACTTCTGCTACTCGAAGGCAACTTTTCTAAAGTGGAAAAAGACACCCATTTGAAGGTGAAAATTATTGTTGACATGTAAAGAGTACAAGAAGCTAATCAGTTGGTTGAACAAGAGCCTGATCTATCCATAGCCAAACTCGATGTAGTCTTTGATAGTATGGGTGAAAGAATAGCAGAATGAAATGACCCCACTAATGTTGATGCACTAGAAATAGAAGATATCACTCTAGATAAAGAGCAAGCTGAAAAAGAAAAGGAAGAGAAAGTGGAAAAGGAGAAAGTAGAGAGAGAAAAACAAGAGAAAGAACAAGCAGAGAAAGCATGACAAGAAAAGAAGAAAATGGAAGAAGAGGAAAAGAAGAAAAAGGAGGAAGAGGAGAAGAAGAGAAAGGAAGAAGACGAGGAAAAGAAAAATGAAGAAGAAGAAAAGAGGAAAGAAAAAGAGAAGAAGAAGGAAGATGAGAAACAAAGAGAAGAAGAAAGAAAGAAACAAGAGGAGAAGGTTGTCAAACTAGCCCAATAAAGAGATGAAGAGAAGAAGCAAAGACAAGCGGAGGTCAAAGCCAAAGAAGAAGAACAAATTCCTAAGGCAACTAGAGATCAAGCCAAGCAGGTTTATTCCATCAGTTTCAGTGATTTGACTCTTGCTTGTCTGACCCAATTAGCTAATTAAACTAAGCTACTATGAAGCATTCACTTAGCACAGGAAAGATTGGAAGAACTAAGGAAAAAGAAAGAACAGGATGTCATTTAGTTTGTCATTGACACCCTCTCCAATCTAATCCTCGGTACTAATCTCCCCAGTACCGATTCCTTGCTGGCTAAGCTCAAAGTACTCTGCACAGTAGTCGATGAACAGGTACAATGTTTGGAAGATGTTTCTCAGGCCACTGCAAAGAAAAGCCATGAAAAGGCACTCGTAGTTATGCTAATACAACACATGAATGAGGACCGGGCAAAACTGGTTAAACAAAATGATGATATAAGATCAACTATGGGTGAAGGTGACCTACTCTTGAGTAAAATCTATCAACCTCACTTGTTCTATTAAGATGCTTTGAAGTAGAAGACACTATTACAAACAGAGTTGCAGAAGTACATCAACAACTTCAAGCTACCCTATGATCTATTCACATCCTATAGACACTTTATTCATCATTATCAGCATCAGATTGCCAAGCTCCACTCAAAAATTTGCAATCAAAGTCGAGATTTGCGGGAGCTTTAGTTGCTCCTATTGCCTAAATTGTAGGTACTCCAAAAATGCTTTTTAAACCTAGAAGCTATCAGTGTGATACAAGAGCTGAGCACCATAGATGTGATGGAAGAACCAGCCTTCCAAATGAAGACTGCGAGTGAAATTATTGCCTTACTTGTTGAGTCGTGGTCCTCATATATGAAGGACTTTCTGCAAAACTTTAAATCTCTTTTTGAGAAATTTTATTCTTTGTTGTCATAAACACATACTCTATTTTTATGTTATGCAAACTGGCAATATTTTGTATTTTCTTTGTCATTGTTGGCAAAGGGGGAGTAGTGTATCTATCTTCAAAACTTTGATGAGTATTTTTGCAAATACTTGTAATTTTTACAAAGGGAGTAGTGTATATGCTTAGGGGGAGTAATTCTTCTTATGACATTTTTTTTTGTGTTAAAGCACTTAGATGTCAAAATTTTTCCTAAGTGTTGCCATCAATGCCAAAGGGGGAGATTGTTGGTATTTTGATGATGTTTAGTTGTGATTGTCATTGATGGACACACACTTATTTGATGAATATATTATTCTCAACCGGTAGCTTTTCTAACTAGTATTGTATGCATAGTCTTTATTTGATTGAAGAAAATCGGTGTTTTAAAGAAGCTTATCGGTCAAGTGGTATGAAGACCTCAAGTAGAACAGAGACCCCAAGTGGCAGTTAATCTTTTGATCAGATCGTCTATGATCAAGTTTTCCAGTCTTCATCTGTTAATCGGTGATTGGTATATGTAATTAACTGGTATACATGTAATGTGTGATGAGTTATCATCCACCGACACTTTAGCGGTGTTTCTGTGTCATGTTACTAAATGTGTCTAGATGCACTGTACCTAGGAAATTATAATCTAATCCTATTGGACCAACATGAAATTAGGTTCCTATTTAATGACATCATGTCTAGGGTTTTACAAGAATAACTGAAGTTGATATGTGCGAGTCTTTGAGAGGAAAGGTATCTCGTGACTAAGATTGAGAGTGCAAAGCATAGAAGACCAAAGTAATTCTTGAATGCATTGACAAGGAGTTATCAGGGATCTAATCAATCATTCTATGCTACTGTTTAGATCATTCACTTGTTGTTTACTAATATCTTCGACAAGTCTGAAACCCTTAACTGGGTAGGCCCAACCAAGCCTATTAAAAATCCTCTAACAAGGTGGTTCATAGTCATGGATCTAAAATCTTTTAACAGGGTAGTCTTTAACAGGACTTATCTCCTAACAAATATCTGGATTCCTAACAGGATCTATTCTAGTGAAGAACATTGTAAGACCTTAACCGGCCTGGTTACTATTCTATAGATAGTTGACTTGTGAGTCTTACTTACTTTGGTTTTTCTCATTTGGGTTTCCATGTCAAAATATCTTGTGTTATGGTGATTGTGCTTTTATGGGTGAATGTTTTATTTTCTATTTGGTTTATTTATGTTTTAACCGGTTTATTGTTTAAACTGCTACACCGGTCTATTGGAAAATTGTGTAAGAGTTCGGTTAAGTTCTTAGGCATACTAATTCACCCACCCCTCTTAGTATTCATCATAGAGATGCTATTTTGAGTAGTACATTGTATTCGATTTAATTATCCATTTTGTAGTTAGTGAGACTCTTTTATTGAGTAGTGAGCTCTAGGCTATTGGCCTTCCTGCAAGTGCAGGTCCCTATTGTAAGTAATATTTATTCATATTGGTCAGTGAGTAAATATTGTGGGTCACAAATCCCACTAAGGTTTTTCCCATACCAGGTTTCCTCGTTAAAATATTATGTGTTATTGTGTGCATTTATGTTGTCTCTGTTATTTCTCTTTGTTGCATTATTTCTTGTTTACCATTACATTGATCTGGGTTGCAAAGTTATAAATAGGTTCAAATATTCCCTAAACAGTTAGAAACTAATTCACCCCCCCTCTCAGTGTCTTTGGGACTGTCATTGAATCTAACAATTGGTATCAAAGCCTAGTCCTCTATTTACAAAAGCCGAACAACTTGAGGAAGATTCTAAAACTGGTATAGATGGAGAGTTTGAGAAAACAGTTGGAAGGAGCTCTTGAAGATTTTAATGCAGAAAAATTGAAGAATATCAAACTTGAAGATGATTTGAGGACTGCTAAGGAATTCATTAAAGGACTTCAGGAGAACCGGGTTATAGCACAACACAAGAGGAAGGAACTTCATGAGAAAATGTAGAAACATTATGATGAAAAGGAAACTCTAAGTGATATTGCAGAGAAGTTGATGAAAGAGAACACTAACATGAGGATTGAAATGCAAGATATGACCATGAGGCTATGTAAGGATATTGAAGATAGAAAGAAGAGTGAAGAAGACTTGACTAGGAGACTTAATGATGGAGCAAATGAAAATCGAAGACTTTTTCATGATAATGATATGCTAAAGATAGATCTGATTCACATGAAATGATAAAGAGGAGCTTAGGAGACAAGTTGGGATTTTGGAAAATGAGTTGATCACTGCAAATGAACACGAAGACAAATTCAAGAAAAGTTTAGAAAGACTTGATGACATACTGAAAAGACAAAAACCTAATGGAGATACAGTTGCACTTGGATTTGAACATGGAGAAAGTTCCGGGACTACAAATAATCAAGATCACAATAAATTGGTAAGACAACCTAATGCTTATAAATTTAATGGGAAATGTTTTAATTGCAACAAGTTTGGTCATAGAGAAAATCGGTGCAAATTTAGAAATAATCATAATACAAACTTACCCACCGGTCAATGTTCCAAATGAAATAAAGTTGGTCACAATTCAGAAAATTGTAAAATGAATGTGAAATACTATGCTTGTGGTAGATTTGGACACTTATCTAATCAATGCAGAACACAAACCGGTCAAGGATATGGAAAATCTATTTAGAGGAATAATGTAACTTATTATGCATGTAACAAGATTGGACATATTGCAAAATTTTGTAGAAGCAAGACTATACTAGCAAACAACAAAGGATCTAATGAGAAGGGAAAAGAAAAGGTACATGAAATAAAGCAAGAATTTTCAAAATAATGGATTAAGAAAAGAGATCAGAGAGTTGATGAATCTGTCTCTGCATTGGTAGAGAAGAGTAACCCTCCACCGGTAGGAGATTCTTCATCTAACTAAGAAATAATCCTTAGGAGGTATTGCAGCAAGCTGAAAATCATGCATTCTACCCTTGGTTGATGGTAAGAAGATACATTTCTTCTTTACTGGCAGATATGTTAAGTTCTTAATTAATCGTCGAGCATTTAATGTGGTTGTTGAAGAGTATTTTGCTTATATAACACTGGAAAACCCTGATTTAGACTCACCAAGTAGTCAAACATTTAGAGAGTACGAGATTGAGGAAGGGAAATCTAAAGGCGAAGCAGCGAAGTGATTTTCAAGCATTCAAGGATTTCAAGTTAAAGAGGTAGTTATCTTTCAAAATGGCATCTTCATCTTCTGCACCTGAGTTTATTGCAAACCCTACTATGGTAGAGCTTTTTCAAAAATTCTGAAGGGTGTTGCTTTTGCCAAAGACCCAAGAATCTATATCCACTACAACATAGAAGACCTAGGGACTGAGGACTTGAAGAAAATGTTTAATGATGTTCTTACAAATGAGCAAGGTCTGATTAAACCTAAACATAAGATTGTTGAAGACTTAGGTTTTGCTGAAATTCTAAGCATTCCTAAATATCCAAAGGAAGTAGTCTATCTCGTGTTGAGTAGAGTCCATGGAGAATTTATATGGTTAGAGTCAGTTTGCAAAATAACCAAGGAAGAAATCAAGGCAATTACTGGTTTACCCTCAACCGGTAGTAGGCCTGACAAAACCAAGAAAATACCTAACAAGGGTAAGATGAGCTTAACCAAAGCTACATCCGACAACAAATCCCTTAGAGTCGATGATGTTAGAGATACAAATGTGAGATATGTGAGTATGGTATTTGGCTATAGAGTAACACATGCAAACAAATTGAATTTGGTTTCTAGCCTTTGTATTCACTGTGCATATGAGATGGTAAAGAACAACACTAAAATTGATGTTTTGTTAATGGCTTAAGGATGAATTGATTGATAACTTGAAGAAGATTAAAGGTGACAAGAAGGGAACTTTTCACTTTGGCAACCTGCTTGTCTGTCTAATTCTTTACTTCACTAAAGAGATACCTGACATTGGTCATAAGGATTTTGGATATGACATCTCGGTAGTAAAATAAATTCTAGAAGCTTTCACCAGTATGGGCACCAATCGTAACAAGATCATCACAAATTATTTCAAAAAAAATTCAACCAAAATGAAGGCAAAAGAGAGGTTACCATGGAGTATAGTTGACAAGTATGATAAATAAATCTACTTTGTTATTAAAAGTGATGAGACATGGATGGAAGCAGTTATCCCTATAACTATTTGGGTTACTGAAATGGTTTATTAAGTTTATTTACCCATTCTTGAAACATATGCAAAAACACTACTTGATGCACCTAGAGAACCATCTGAAGAAATTTTTGGAAGTGTTGAAACTAGAGAGAGTGTTGTTTCTATGTAGAAGCAGAGAAAAATAAGAGAGAAATTTATCAGCGATACATCCAAGATGGCTAAGGAGGTTAAAGAGAATGTAATGAACTTAAGTGGTATATCTGCTAGTGAACTAGAAGGACTAAAACCAGAAGCACATGTTTCACTGGTTGTCACTTCTTCTGATACCGATAGTGGAAAGGCAGCTGCATTCAAGAGAGTAGAGAGGAAGAAGAGAAAACCCTCACCGGTACCTTCTCCTTCTCCCAAGAGAACTAGAACACTAAGGAAGAAGAAGTAGGTAGTTAAGGAACCTAAGAAGAAGCTTACAATGAAGAAGAAATAGATACTGAATACCCCTACTTTGGAAGAACTATTGAATGAGATAACATAGGAATAAAATCTTATTAATGTAAATAAATTGTATCATTCTTTGAAGGATTTTGATAGGGAAACAATAGAAGAGAGCAATATTTTGTATTTAGACATCTATCAGAAGGTTTTGATTGAAGTTGTAGATGATCTACCAAATGACTTGTATTTAAGATTAGAAGCTAAAAGAATGTCAGTGATGGAATTAGACAAAAAGTTAAAAGTTGAAGCATTATTGGTAGTACATCCTGAAAATTCTAAGGAAGAAATTGATGAACTAATTGTTGAGGCAAACCGGTCAATTTTTGTTAGTGGACACTGGCAACTAAGCCTAATGGTTGGGAGAGTTAAGGAGATTGTTGATGAGACTATAGACAAATGGGATATATTCTTTGTTGAAAAGGAAAAACAAGAAGAAAGGAGCAGACCAAAAATGGACAAAACCTTTAAGGTATATCAGAAGGATAAGGATAAGAGTAAAGGAAAAGTTGGTGGTTTTCCTGAAATAAAGATTACAAATAATATTCCACCTCCAGCTTAGAATATATCCTACTAGTACATACAGTCAGTCTACTTGATATAGGAACTAAAGATGTTACTCTTGATAATACTAACCCAGATTCTGAGATTATTTTTTGTATGAACATTGATAAACATGATATTAACATTGTTGTAGATAAAGAGACAATAGAGGTTAAGGTAGATGACGTTAAGGTCAGTGAGATCTCCAATTCACCAACACACACTGTTGACTCTTAGAACACTGAGATACCAGCACAAGTTGTGAAACCGGAGATTGAGGAACTGACAAAGGATAAGGTAACTAACACTGAGCAATTGAAATCAGAGAAACTGATAGTTGAAGAGGTTCTTTTACAGACTAAAAAACCAAAAGAAGCAAAGGTAATTACATAGACAGATAAACCAGTTGAAAATGTAAATAAAGAGGAAGAAATAGTGAAGGTAATTGGGCAAGTATCTATTGCAAAACCAAGCACATCTACTAATGATTTCAGACCCACTAATGTAACAGATGTTATATTGGATTCCATTAAGAGGATAACAAATTGCAATGCCTTAGCATTTAAGGCTATTGATGACACATTACCTATCTTGAAGATGATTATACCAACCTGTAAGATAGATCACATCAATGATTCTTTAGGTAAATTGGACACATTGTACAAATTTATTGCTGAAAATGTTCTAACCATTGATAAGGTGAATGAGGAAATTGCTAAGGATAGAGTGAACAAAGAGAAAGGAGAATTATTGAGAAAACCATCAAAGACTGTACTAAACACATGGATTCATTATTACCAGTACTTAACTCAACAATTTTGAAATATAAGGAGTTGTATAGAGAAGCTTGCAAGCCTCACCACCTAACTAAAGATATTGATGAGGAAATTAAGAAGACACAGAAGGAAATAGATGACATTGCAGATAATTTGATAGGTTCTTTGGAACTTACCTTAGTTTCTTAGAAGGAAATGGCAGTTTTTGAGGAGAAGTTGGAAAAAATTGAGAAAGAGAAGGCAAGGATAAGGTCAAAGGCTTGAGAACTAAATAGAAAACTTGGTCCAAGATTGGAAAATCTTATCACTCAACGGCTTGAGCTATCAAAGGCAGCAATACAAAGAGAATGGTCACTAGAGTAGAAAATGCACTATCTGACCGACATGATCCAACAAACAAAGACCATTCTTTTTGACAATAACAAATTCATGCAGAGTCTAAATCTACTTTTGGATGATATCTTTCAAATTATACTCAATCGGTTATAGGCTATGAGGTAGAATTTTTGTATTATTTGATTCTTTTTGACATCCTTTGCCATTGATGTCAAAGGGGGAGTAGTATGGAGTAAAATAATGCACAGAGGAGATCACTTGCTCAAGGGGAGTACACCTTTTTTTGGGATCAGATTTTGGACTTCATTTTTGGATAACAGTTTTGGATTTTTCTCGTGAGTGTTGCCATCAATGCCAAAGGGGGAGATTGTTGGCATTATACACTCTATGAGAATATGGTTGATGTTGTCATTGATGGTAACCAACCAGTAATAGGTTTATACATAGGCACTGACATCACAGACATCATACACTCATAGGCACCGACACCGACAGACACACACATCGACATCCAGATTACACCGGCAATGGAGTATACCGGCTCTCAGGCCAACATGAAACAAAGTTTTTTTTATATGGATTATATTGTAAATGTAATGAATTATTTGTAAACCAACTTGGCGTATTGTAAAGACTCATATATGTATGAGATCTTATAGATCATTTTGTATGATGAAGTGTAGGATAGATTATTATTGTTGGTATATGTAAGACAGCGAAAGGTTTTTTTCATTAAGGTATCTGACTGAGCTAAAACTGGTACTGAACTAGGCATTAGAGATGATATTTTGAGTAGTACATTATATTGGATTTAATTATCCATTTTGTAGTCAGTGAGACTCTTCTATTAAGCAGTGAGATCTAGGTTGTTGGCCTTCCTGCATGTGTAGGCCCCTGCTGTAAGTAATATTTATTCATATTGGCCAGTGAATAAATATTATGGGTCACAAATCCCATCGAGGTTTTTCCCACACCAATTTTCCTCATTAAAATATTATATGTTATGGTGTGCATTTATTTTGTCTCTATTATTTCTCTTTGCTGCATTATTTCTTTTTTACCGGTACATCGATTTGGGTTGCAAACTTATAAATAAGTTCAAATACTCTACTAACCAGTTAGACACTAATTCACCACCCCCCTCTCAATGTCTTTGGGACTATCATTGAATCTAACACTATCCTCCTTCTTTCTCTTCTGCAAACTACTCCTTCCTTGTCACCTTGGGCCTAGGCATGAGGGCATAGAAAACTACACCTTTCTTTGAAATCTCCTTCATGAACTATTTTCCTTCTACCATCAGCACTTTGGCATCTTTCCCTTTTGATTCCATCTCTTCCTCTATCAGAGGTAAGAGTTCTATCACCTTACCATCCTTGGTGATTGAATAGGTGTTTCTCAACCAATCTTGATGAGCTTTCAAGTCATACTACCATGGTCTCCCAGATAAGAGATGGCATGCATCCATCTTGGCTATATCAAATAGCAATCTATCTTTGTATGATCCAATCTGAATCTCTACCCAAGCCTGCTCTTCTACCATTTCTTGCTGACCTCGAGTGAGCCATGAGACATTGTAGGGGTAAGGATGATGCATCTTTCTAAGTTTAAGATTTTCTACAATTTCAAGTGATACAAAATGTTTAGTGGATCCAAAGTCTATCAAGACCTTGCATACCTTTCCTCTTGCCTTGCAAGTGGTTTTGAAAAGGGACTTCCTTTGTGTAGGCTCCTTGTTAGGTACCTTCATGGTGGTTACTTCTCTCCTCATCATCAAAGCCTCTCCTCCTTTAGGATAACCATAGCTATCATGAGCATTAACACTTTGATAAGTGTTTGCACTTGCCACACTTTGACAATTAGATTCTTGCACCAAATTGCTTCTCCTTTCTCCCATGGAGATAGAAGCCTTCTCTAGACACCTATTGGCCATGTGCCCTTCTTGATTGTAATTATAGAACCTAGGAGGTCCTCTACCTTGGGATATTCCTCCAGAGGGTGGTCTCCTACCCCTAAAGTTCCCTCTTGGATTGTAACCCCCTCCTTGGTTGTAACTTCTCTTTCCTCTATTTCCTTCTTGGTTAGAGTCACCCTAGTATCCAAAACCATTTCCTCTACCTCTAAAAGGGCCTCTTCCCTCTCTTTGTTGTCTTCCTTTACCTCTACCATTTTGTTCCTTCCTTCTCTTCAACTTCTCTTCCACCTTGAGTTCCAATTGAAAGCACTTTTGGACTGTCTCTGGGGTGTGGAGATTCAAATCTTCTTAGATTGTAAATCTCAACCCATTGAGATATCTTGCCACCTTCTCATCTTCACTCTCTTTCACCTTGGTTCTCACACACAACTTCATGAAATCCTTGGTATAGGAACTCACGTCCATCTCCTTTTTCTTCAAATTTTGTCTCCTCTTATGCAATTAGACATTGTATTCCATTGGGACATAGGCTTCTTTCAGCAAAGCCATCATCTTCTTCCATGTAGCCACTCTTCTCTTTCCCTCTCTCACCCTCTCATCTTGGATGAAAGTCCACCAAGTTATGCAGACCCTTTCATTTTGGATTGGGCCATCTTCACCCTTTGGTGTTTCGGTATATCTACACTTTCAAAAAAATTGTCCAAGGAGTCTATCCACTCCATCACTGTATTCGGCTCCATATTGCCTGTAAACACTAGCAAATCTATCTTCACATCCATTTCTCTTCTTTCCATGGACTTGAGGACACTCATCAAGGGTCTCTGGTCTGTAGGAACCTCTAGCTCTTCCTACCTAGGGATCCCCTCTTCATCCCCTTCTTCCCCAGAGTCTCTCTCTCCCCTCTCCACTCTGTCCTTCAACCAGTCCATCTCATTTCTCAAGGCCTAATTCTCAGCCCTGACTTCTCTTCTCTCTACCATTTGCTTCTTCACTAGGACATTCAACTTAGCATTGGTCATTCTTGAAGGTACATCTTGGGATCCCTATTGTTCTAACATCTTGTCTTCTCCTTCCATCCAAAGAACACTGCTATGCTCTGATACCACTTGATGTAGAGCCCTACCCACAAACCTAAGGACAAGTCTAAACAAGGTTAGACTTATGACCCTCCAAATAATCACAAGGGTCTTACAAGTAATGACTCCACACCTTAGATGAGTGTACTCACAATTTCACTAGGCTTGGGCCTACTCAAGATGAGTAAATGCCTCAATACCTACCCTACACCATCCCATGACACCCTAATCCTAAGGGCTTAGGAATCAATTCATTTATGGCCACTAGAAACTAGTCCAAGCATTGGTTTTGAGATTCAGCTTCATTTCCTTATACCTCCTTTAGAAACCTACCCCCTAGGCTTGTAGCCCTATTTGGTGATAAAATGGATCTTAACTCCAAAATTTTCTACACACCCATAAAAAAAATTTACCATTTCAAACACCCTTTTGGAAGTTGTACTTATCCCCAAAATGGGTTGATCAGGATTGCAATTACAAGGTCTGAACCCTTTAGGGGCCAAGAGACCTAATAGGGGCAATTAGGCCTATTTTACAAAGAAATTACAAATCAATGAAATCAAACTATAAAACCAACACTATGGGAATTTGGGGGGTGGTGAGTAACCTCCAATTCTAGGGTTACACACCTAGAATCCACCATTATGATGTTTTAGGATGACTGCCTTAAATCTTGTCCTAGGTAGTCACATAGAGATGCCTACCTAATTTTTCTCTTTTCTCCACACAACCAAGTTTCCCTTGCAAGAAACCATGAAAAAACTAAAGTACAAAGGCCTATCTTGCATGCCACCAAAGGAAGAGTCTTCTAGTGGACTAGAATGCAAGATAAGGCCATTTTTATCCAAAACCCTCTCCAAACCCTCACTTTCCGGGTTACAGTAAAAAAAATGGAGGGTTCTCTCCACTCAGAAACAAAAGAACCTTTGACCACCACCACAAAAATGGTACTTCACCCCTCTATCTAATCCATGAGTGGTGTGGTTCAATCCAATCTATACAGGCACATGCAATCAATGCAAAGATAGAATTTCTAGGAAACTTTAGTATTTTTGTGTTCAGTTGCTTCACAAATTCACTCTCCAAAATCAACAACCTTGGGAATCATGTCCACAAGGTTTATACAACTCTCCAATGGTTTTCATCTAAATTTGGAGGAGGTTGGAGCCATTGAAAGGCTTCCCCAACTGTATACTCAAAAGTTGCATTTTCCAAAAGTTGCAATTTTGCACAAAAATTTGTCATACTTGCTAAGGTTGGGATCCACACACTTGGATCAACCAAACACTCCTAAAACATTTCAAAAACCTATCAAACACAAAACTAAACCATCTACAACCCCTATTGACCACATTGTCCCAATTGGCTTATCAAATCGCCTAATTGGTGACATGGGCTTACATGGTGGGGTTTATTGAATACATGAAACACAAGACACACTAAGACACTACAGTGATCCTAGTATTCATCCTTAGAGCCATGATTAGAGTGTTGATGAGGTTCCCCTGGACCAATGTGGTTCATGATTATCTCTTATGATGTTTTATCTTGTGCTAGACATTTCATATTGATAGATGAGGCATGATGGCATTATGTGGCTGATAATATATTCAAGACTATTATGATGGGGGATTTAGGATTGGTGATTTGTATGCGCTCATTATGCATGTGAGTTTTATATTTTCTTATGATGATATGATAGTATCTAGTTAGTACTATCCCCACTTCATGATCATGTTGGATGAGATGATGATATGACTATTATGATTGCTTACTACTATATTCATTATAGAGATGATGTCATATGACTCATTATGAGAATGATATGATGTTGTGATTATATTCACTTGTTTGATTATTTATGATATATGCTACTATATGTGTTGTCTTGTGATTGTTGGTGGGTGCAAGATTGCAGGTACTAGACATCGACTCCACCTGGTCTCACAGGTATGAGTGTGTCTTTATCTCAATGGCAACTTGATCAAAGGTGACAAGAGTTACTTCTACACACTCTAGGCTTAAGTTGATACCCTTGTCAGTTAGTGTCTTGGCATATGTCATCATGCTAGTGTCATGTGGTATGTTGTTCAACCTTATGTCGGGTTACATTGTGGAGTTGTGATTGTTTAGTCAATTAATAACTAATTGGTTCATATAGTTTATTAAGTATTAAATTAAATTAATGGATGACATTAATATTTAATATTAATGTGTGATTATTATTGTTTGAGATTTATTATTTATTAATTTTTATTTTATCGGTTTATATTTATCTGTACATTTAATTATTTATTTATTGTTTCTTTATTGTTGGCTTATCTATTTATTGGTTATTTATTTATTATTATTTATTTACTTACCCCTTGTGGTGTTTGACCCTCTTGGGAGTTGTGGTTGTGAGATGATATTATTTAATTATATTATTTTTGTGGTTTAACATTTATTGGGATTTTGATTTATTATTTATTATTGTTTAATCTTCTACCTATTTATTAGTTTATCACTACCTTACCTACCCTCCTTTGTTATTGGTTGGGAGATTTGGGTAATTTAAATAATATTATTGTATAATACTCTATCTTGATTTTGGGTATGGTAGGTATGAATTATTATATTTTCTAATTATTTTGATTGGCTGATAGATTTCATAGTTTTGAATGAAGTTCTATTTATTTGGGTTTCTGAGTATTGTCATGGGTTGGCTTACGAGAGAATTTTTGCATTATTGAAGATTTGATTTTTAATTTGCTTGGAGCTAGGGTTTTGGCTTGGCTAGATTGTGGATTGGATTTGTGATTCTTTAGATTTCATTGTCCATAACTTCAATATTCCAGGTTGGAGGATTTTATCCTTCTCTGCATTTTTGTTTTGAAACGATTGTTAGTGAAAGATTGTTTGCAAGAAGGAATTTTGGGCTTGTTGTATAGTTAGATAAATATATGTATATGAACCTTGGGTTAAATATATTCTATACTATTTTAGTTTATTACAAAAATTTGGTTTGATTTGTGTTGTTGTGGATGGCTTGTACCCATTTTTGCATATTACCATGTTTGCCTTTATATTTATTTTGGTTGTGCCATGTGTTTATTGGAAATTTGTGCTCTATGGATATGATTCATTTCCCCTTAGAGAGATAGAGATTTGATATATATATATTCATATCCAGTGTCTCCCAATATTTGTTTGAGGATTTGGTAGTCTTGTTATCCTGTGCAAATTTTACTTTGCCAGGAGATTCAATCCTATGGATTTGTGAAGTATATGTATTGTTGGTTTGTTTATTATTATGTTCTTTTGGTTTTGTATTGTATCACACCCATGTTTTTCATCCTTGGTGTCATATTATGTCTTCAAATGATTTATTTTACTTAATCATATATTTTTTATCTCCATTTTTTGAGTCTTTATGTCTCTATAATGAATGTGCTACAATTTTGTTTATATGTGCTACAATATTCAATATATGTGTCAACTGTCGAATTGGATAAATGTGCCACTTGTGTAATATATGCACTGTAGAACTTACCATATGTGTTGTAAGAGTTTCTAGATGCACTAAATTTCTATACATATACATTATCCTATCACTAGTGTGCACTATAGGATCTACTATATGCACTACAACATTATATAAATACGCTAATGATTTTGTAAAAGTTCTAGTTCATTGTGTATATGTGCTATTTGATTTGGTAAATGTGCTAGTTGATTTGCATAAGTGCTACTCTATTGTTTATATGTGTGATTCCAATTTATAAAGGCATCCTAATAGAAGAAGACATAAATCCACCCAACCATGTGGAACCAAGAAGGAATCACCCCCCATGCTATGGAGAATGATACAAGGTCCCTATCATAAGAGGGTTTCTTAATCCATAAATCACCATTTTTCTTCATTCCATCAGCTTTCTCAAGCATACTCAAAATATTTTCAACACTGCAGGGGCCATCTTCATTTGTATTGCCTTCTTGCTTCTCAACTAAGACCACCTTTCCCTTAGCCACTATAGATGGTTTGAGGTTATTTTTCATCTATTTTAGAGAGGACACATCAATTATCCTTTTGGAACTTCTTTTTTTGAAGGGGGGACTCTCCTCAAGAGCATAAATAACACTAGGATTTGGACCAAAATGTAACAAATGACTCTTACATGCCTGGTCTTTATCTTCCAAACATCATAGATATCTATAAATTTTATTTCCAGTAGAGATATTTGACTTCCATACTACATTATCCTTCAAAGATAGTGTTCTTGTGAAATAAAATATCAAACACATAACCAAAGAACCAAACCAAAATGGATATCCCTAATCTTTTTTCATGGTATTTTTTCTACTAATTGTATCTGCAATAACTCACACAAATCAAAGTATTTTCCTTCTTTTACCATTTGATGAGCAATACACACTGTAATTGCTAAAGTTGATCCTTATCTATTCCTAAAATACATTTTGTAAGAAATTTCATATGGAAAATATCTTAACAGGGTCAATGATAGTATCAATTATTAATGTTCATTGATCACCTGTGACACCAGTTAGGGTTTTGACTTCTTTGTTCTTAATAGATGTTTTCACCAAAATGAGTCCATTATCACATAGACCAGAAACAACTAGAATTGCTTCCTTTGAAAATTGATAAGGCTTATCCAACACCATATGACCATCCTTAATATAGTTCAAAAGACATTTGATCATACCCTCATCTGCAAACCATGAAAATTCACTCCAAACATCCAAACCGTTAAACCCTAATTCACTATTTTTTTATGAATCAACATCTAACAAAGAACTACCCAATTTTTTTATTTTCTCATGATTATACTCCTCTAATTACACATTTTCAAATTTTTAGATAATCTTAGTGCTAGATTCTTCTACAACTGACTTCCTATGATCCATAGAGAAAAGATGTGAAAAATACCTTTTGCATAAAATCAGCTCAAAAATTCCTTTTGGTCTTCAAATTCTTCAATGCATGATGCAAAAATGATTGAAAACTCAGATATTGAACTTATTAGATTTACCTAGGGTTTCACCACCAAAAACTACGTTGTCATAGGGTGATCCCACAATACTACTTTAAACTTTTTGGTACATCTTGATTTTTGTTGAAATCATATGTTTTAAAAAAATATAATGATGTAAGATTTAAGAGAGGTTCACCATATTATTAGATTCAAGGCCAAAATCATTGGGAGAGAAGGCAAGATGGCCAGTCTCAAACACATTAGTGGAATGGGAAGAAAAAGGATCAATGAAATTTTGAAGGTTTTGATTAGGAGGAGATACTGATTTATTTCCTTTATCATTCACACCTGCTATAATTATGGTATTATTATCAATCAAGTCTTGAATCTTACTCCTTAAGGAATAACACTTTCCAGTGTCATGATCGGGTTGACATCCCATTTGAAGTAATTAATTGAAGAGAGTTAGATCAAAGGATATTAGATCAAGATTTCTTGGATACAACCTTTCTACTTCTAAATCGTACCTGCAATAGAGTCTCCTTTGCTCCTATCAAAATGTTGATAAAAAACCACATTCATATTAGCTTTGAGGGGTCAAATGAATTCATTTACAGGTTTTATTTTTTAAGTATTTAGTTCTTATTATAAGCTTTCCAAATAGTATAATTTTTAATATATTTAATTTTATTAATATATTTATTTTTTATTTCTTATGAATGTAGGTTTTTAATCGAACATTAAGGATTGTGATTCAGACATGGAAAAATTAAAAAATAGAGGAAAAAAATTGTAAATGTTTCCTTAGGTATTGATATCCTAATTTTAGCACAAAAAGAAGAAGTTAATTCAAGTGCATTAAAAAATATACCTCTGTCCAAATTACAATTATTCTTACTTTGAAAACTAACTAAAATATATATATAACAAAAAATTATGAAAAATAATCCATCCACCAGATACTAGTGTGACAATTCTATATTTTAAAATTTAGAATTTCCTTCTTTCTATAAAAAATGTTATGCATTGCAGAATAAATGTCACTTCTAAATATTGTGATTGTTGTAAATATTAAATTATTAAATTTTATATAATATTATGGATAATTAATTTTTATTATTTAAAAATATATTTTTAGATTCTATATGAAAAATATCACAAATTAGTAGTTTACTTTATCTTTAAATTCTTAATGGTTTAGCTACTATAGGTTATAGAAAGTAAAGATCTAATGCAAAATGTTGATTTTAGTGTCAAGTTTGGCCAAAAAGTGTAACCCAGTATCATGGGATCACCCCATAGTGACATGTACTTTAGCATACACAATCCACTGGAGCATAAAACTACAACAATACCAACAAAACAAGCCACCACATGTATCTTTTTCATGAAGTGGGAACAAATAGATTTTTCTTTGAAGCTCCCCTATGCCAAAGCTACTGGATCAATTCCTAGAGGAAGAAGCACTAGCATTAGACTCAGGTGCAATAGACCCAATTGCTTCTTTCTTTCTCCATACCATATAATTCTTCTTCTTAAGATCATTTGATTTCACTAGAGCATTCTCATTCTTGCATTTGTTAGCAAAATTTCCATACTTGTTGCAATTGTAACACTTGATATTCCTTTGTCTTGAATTCATCGAATTTTTTCTAGATCTACATTGATTATCTCTATCACCAAACTTATAGAATATGTGACAATAACCTTGAAAGGACCTATTCATAAATGATCCATTTACTCCTTTCACAAAGAGTCTATAACTTTTATTCATGACTTGGTTACTGCAGTTATTAGCCTTTTGTCCAAAACTTCTACATTTAAAGCATTGAATATTTTGATCTACATTGCACCTACAATCTACAAATTTATATCCAAAATAATTGCATTGAAAATAATAGCCATTGAAAGATGAGTACCTTTGAGCATTAGGTTGTTGAACTGGAGGTCTATTTGCAACAGGTTCGGGATTCTAGACTTTGTTCAAATCTTTAGATTTCTTCTCAACTTCCACCTTTTATTTCCCTTTTCTTTTGTCATTTTGTTTTCAACATTCACCAAAAATCCCTAATCCTCCCTTGTCCTTATGATACTTTTGCATTGTCAGTAGTTTATCTAATAATGCACTACTTTCATTGACTTTTACTTCTAACTTCAGCTTCAATAATTCTTATTCCAATTTTCCACATGCTTCTAACTTCTGACTAATTGTATCCTTTAGGGATTCTTCTACTTTCTTTCTTTCTTTAATTTGTAACTTCACATTCACAATGGTTTCATTATCTTTCTTTGATTCCCTATTAACTTCTTGATTCCTTGATTTGAACTTTCATATATGATTTCTCAACTTCTTGACACATTTATTTGCTACCTTAACATTTTCTTTCAAGTCTTCATTTTCACATTCCACACTTTCAAGATCTTCAAGAGATGTCTTCAATTTTTTATCCAAATAATATTATCCATCCATATCCATAGGATCAATCTTATCAAGTCAAGATCTCCCTCAAGTGGTTAACCTATAAACAAGGAACCAAGCTCTGATGCCAATTCTTGAACAAACTAAATTACTGAGAGGGAGGGTGAATCAATATTCCCAAAATAAAATGCTCTAATAAACTAAAACTTAACTAATCTTAAATAACCTTAGCACAAAATGAAATATGCAATACAAGTGAAATGCACAACATACAAAACTGTAAGAGAGACACAATGGAAAACCCAAATGGGAAAGACCATAGAGAGGGTTAACTCTCAAGATAATATAACTAGTTATATGGGATTACAAAATGAGGCTCACTACCAAAGAGCTCACTACTCAGAGGGATCATTTCCTAGATTACAACAACTCACTATCGAAAAGGCTCATTGGCGAGAAGAAAATGAATGAACTAAAAAAATTACATCTACATATGCATGGGATTAGTTCTTGTTAAGCTTAAATAACACACCAATTTCTTACACTAGATTTAGTTAAGGAACTCTATAATTCATCTTCTATCTTCTTTCTCCAAACACTATCACTCTAAATTTGTCCTTCTTTATTCATAAAACATCCACTTTCTCTCTTTTTTTCTAACCACTTCATCACCATTCATTCATCTCCTCCATTAAACATAATGTGACTATGTATATATATATATATGTGTGTGTGTGTGTGTGTGTGTGTGTGTGTGTGTGTGTGTGTGTCAATAGGAATATACATCAAGTCAACCTTAATAACATTTTCTGAAATGATTCTTCATTGGTTAGATCACCTGATACAATCACTAGAGCAAAATAGCCACACAAGAATTCAAGGTCAGCCTACCCAGAATCAATATATCCTTGAATTTCCACAATAACATGCCACCAAAGCACAAAGATCATGATCCAACTCAATATTAGGATTCCAAATCTAAAATAAGTCAACTAAATACTGTTAGAATGCATGAAAAACTAGAGCATGAAATCATTTGACAAAACCAACAAAATATCTCTCATATCACGATAAACATATCCACATACTAACAATACATATTTCTAGAGCAACAAACATATCTGCAATACATTAATAATAACTAGGATCTATGGTGCAGGAGCACCAGGAGCCTGAATCTTTCCTTGTGAAGGTTTTAGTTTTTTTTTTGTTTTAATAAGGTCCTATGGACCATTTCCAATCATTTTTAAACAATTCATTTCAATTGTGAGGCCTTTGACTCAATTTGGGTCTTGTAGCCCTACAAGGTCCTAATTGGGTCAACCTTGGTCAAACTATTCCAAGGATGTCCAAAATCATTGTAAATGTTTTTTTTGGTCTAATATGATCCATTTTGATGTGGATCAGTGGTCAGGGTCATGTTTGGAGTTATACTGTTGTAATGGTTAAAAGTTGTCAAAAATGTTGTAAAAGTTGTTATACAACTTTACAACATATACTCTTTTTGATGTAAATGGGTTCCCAACGGTCACCCACTTAAAAATTATATTGGGGATAATTGGGAAGACCCTCCTAATTCTTATAAGGCCTCTTGTGGGTTGAGGCCAAATTGTTGGTGAATTCTAGAGAGAAAGCAATACAAAAAACCTATGATTTGCTACATTTTTTATTGTCTTTTCTTTGTTCTCATGATCAGTATGGATTTGTATAGCACTATAAGGACATCAAGGTCACATTATATGATAGAGGGAAGAGTTAACTACCTTTTGGCATTGATTTGGTGTAAAACCATTAAGAATTGAGGTAGATATTGAAGATTTTCTGAAAGTGGTTTGAAAACCCTCCTTATCTAGGGTTTGGTTAATAAAAAGATGATTTCTCCACATTCCATCATGGTTAGAACTTGAAACCTAGTGGAATTTGTTTTCTTTGTATGTTCTTAGATATTTTAAAGGTTGCAGGGCAAGAGAATGAGTTTGGAGGGAGATATTTGAAACCCTAGGCCTGACATCTCTATGTGACAAACCTAGAAAAGTTGTCTAAGGCTACAAATAACATTGTTGGGTGAAAAAATGATCCATTGGGTGCCCAATATTGATGGAAATGTTACCTTTGAGGTAGAATACAAGTTTTTTTACCCTTGGGAAGGTGTTTGTATGATTCATTGGGCTACTTGCTTTGGGAAGAAGGCCTAATTACAAGCCTAAAACTATGACAGTCTTAGGATAATCCTAAATGCTCATAAATAATATTTGTGAAACTCTCTTGAGTTGTCATCCTTATTGAAATAAACCCATATTTGTTTCTATTGGGTGGCCATTGATGGTTGATTATTTTGTTTTGGTACAATATCTACATGAAAGGCTACTAGTCTTAGGTGCATCGTGTGAAGCAAGTCACCTTGTAATTGGGTTCCAAGCAATGCCATGGTTGAAATAAGTTGTCTGTGGGTTGTGTTAGTATCTTGAATATGCCTATGTTAGTGGTTTCTTGGAATTTATTTGTTAACCCTTTATCACCCTTAGAAGTTCATTTTTCATGCATCCTAGGAACCCAGGTATGATGTGTTTTGAGAGATTTGTAAGCCCAAAGGTATTGTGACTTTTTAAGGCCTCCTTAGTGATTTAAAACCATCCACTTTCCTCTGCATCAATTTATTGTCTTCATCATAAATATCTATCTTCCACTGCTCAACACCATATCCAAACCAGTCCAGATCACTAGGTTTGACATCAATGACAACTAAGAAATGTATTCCTAATAGATAGTTATAGAGGAAAGAAGGGTGGTGAAAATGGGATTTGTAGAGGAAAGAGCTACACTAGGTATGTAAACATGAATTTGGTGCTAGTATGTTAGGATTATGATAGGTGGAGGGGAGATAGACTATATTTAAATAAGAAGCTAATAAAAAATCGGTATCATGAAGGATAAATTTTCAAATAGATAAACCCTTTATTGAATTATTAATAATAGAAACTAATGTACGAAGAAATTTAACTTTATTAATTGAATCAATAAGTTCTCATCTAGCAAGAAAAAGATTAAATTCTTAGCCAAATGTATATTAATATGATCATAATCTTGTTATTCAACCAAATGGTTCTCAACATATTTTTTTATATATATAGTTCACTATTATTGAATTGAATATCCATAATAGGGTTAAGATGAGAATTTTCTCTCAAATAAATATGGCTTTATATACTAAAGAAATCATTATGGCTATAAGATGTTGAAATATTAGGAAATATAAACTAGTGTTGAATATAACCAATTTAAACTAAATTTTGTAGTGAAATTAAAGGGTGAGTAATGTAATTCCCCATAAAGTAACCCTCAAGGATATGAGATAAATAGAGATAAATACATGGATTTTTTTTTTTGAACATTTATGTATAACATATGCAACACAAACAAGTTCTAAAGATGAAACCTCAAGATAATGACAACATGTCAACATGTGACATTGTGCAAGAAAAAGAATTAACACACAAAAAATATACTAAGAATATGGAAATGTATCCAAAAATATAAGGCAAGGTCAAAAATGTGATTGGAAACATACACAACCATACAAGAAGTTACAAGAGTCTACTCAACAAACATGACATTCTCCTAGGTCTTGGGTGTCATGAATGAGCTTAAACAAGCACCAATGTGCACATGAATTCCATTGACATCACTTAAACTCACTCAAAATACTAAAAGGATACCTTAGAGGTTCTCTAGGTACTATTAGTGCTAACCATACAAATGTATTCCCTTTCCTTTGAAGATAAGTGATAAGATGAGCCAACCTAGAAAATTCTCTCACAAAATGATGACAATAAATCACCAAACCCATGATACCATGAACCTCAAAGACATTAGTCAGTGCTATAAAATCCAAGTTAGCTTGAATCTTTGAGGGATCAACTTAGATACCCTCTCTTAAGATTATATGAGCTAAATATCTCACCTCAGTTTGGAAGAACTCACACTTGGCCAAGTTCTCATATAGTTGATGGTCATGAAGACACTGTGAAACTTGACATAAGCAGACCTAATGTTCCTCCACTATCCTCAAATACACAACAATATCACAAAGAAACACAAGTAAAAATTGGTCAAGGTAGGTGTGAAACACTTCATTGTTCAGACTCATAAATATTGATGGTGCATTAGTCAACCCAAATGGGACCACCATGAACTCGTAATGCCCATAATGAGTACAAAATATTGACTAATGAATGTTGATGTAATGAATGCAAAGATGATGATACCTTTAATTGAGTTATATCTTGGAGAAAACTATGGATACCCTCATCTAATAAAAAAATTCATCTATCCTCGACAAGGGATGCCAGTCCTTCACTGACAACTTATTCAACTACTAATAATCTATGCACAAATGAAGATACCCATTTTCTTCTTCACAAATATAATTGGTTTTCCCCAAGGGGAAACAATAAGATGAATGTGTCCCTTCTCCAATAACTCCTCCAACTACAAATTAGTCTCACTCAACTCGCGATTGGTTATAGAATATAAAATCCTACAAATGGGATTTACTCTAGGAACAAGATTGATGCTGAAGTCTATATCTCACTTTGGTGGTATGCCTAGGATCTCACTTGGGAACACATCTCCAGGCTCATGAAGAATAGGGAAATCATTAAAATATACCTCCCAAATCTCACTCTCATAAGATCAATAACTAAGATCACAAACAACTAACAACCCTACTACATACTCCTCATCAATTGCTTAGATGATCATGTGAAGGGAGATGGGTCATTGGATCCCTAAAATCTCAAATTGCTCACTCAAATCATGAAAATACTTAACCAACTTACATTAGCAATCAATACATGCTTGACAAGCCTCCAACAATTTGTACCTAAAATGATCCCATAGGGTCCCCCAAAGGTGGAATGTGTAGGTTTATGGTGATAGTTAAGGTGCCCAAATAAAACACAAAACCATGAGCTAGAGAGTCTATGACCACCTTAGCACTAGTAGCCATCTCTACGTGCCAACACTCCATAGAAATAGGGATATAAAAGAGTCTAAAATAATAGAATCAAATAAAATAGAGATAGAAATCCTACATGATGTTTGAATCACTGCACCCTAATGCTCATCTTGATGATTATCAATTTTTGCAAATACCCCATGAGATCTCCCTACATCCCCCAATGTAGGCTCATAAGTGGTCTATCTCTAATTTCCTTCTATAACTGATCTTTGAGGATAATCAATGACTATGTGACCATGATGATCACAAGTATAGCATCCTTCTCTACCATATCCACATCCTATGGAAGGTACACTATAGTGATGAAAATTGTATTTGGTAGAACTCTCTTGTGCACTTTGAGTAGGCTAACTATGCTAAGACTATTTGTTGTAGTGCTAATGTAGAGTACTTTTACCTCGCCCACTTTGAGGGAACTAAGAAGACCTCTATCCCTACTACTATTTTTGACCTATCCTAGGAAGTGCAAAATATTCCCTATATTATCTTGTAGGCTAAGATTGTGTGCCTCAAGCACCCAATCCTAATAAAGGTTCACTCCTTATCTAAACTCCTCTCTAACCTCCATACCTATTTTCCAAGTTTTGTTATACAAATATTTCCTCCTTTAAAATGACCTCCAAAATCCTAGGCTCAAAAACCCAAACACCTCCACTGGTATGAGCATTCAAGGCCCCCAAAAAATTCTACACTAACATAGGCTCATTATCTAAAATGATAGCATACTTATTGAACTCAAATAAGTCATACTCATATAGATCAACAACCACAGGGCCATCCAATGGAACTCATGGAACTCATTGACACCGCTTTGATGATAATTCTTTGAAAGAGAGTGTGACCATAATCTCTCTAAGATCTCCCATGATACAAAATAAATATCAAGATGGAGTATTTTCTCCTCTATATACCACTATGTAGAAGAAAAAACCCTAATATGCAAGATAACACGAGCCCTAGTATTATTTCCATATGGATATATAACAAAACACTAATCTATATCTATCAACTATGTCTTTACCTAAGAAGGTATCTCATATGTCTTGCAAGGATTCTACCCTCATTCATCATAATGAGATCTTTCCTATGAGGGAACTCTTGGTCTCTCCCATGATTAACCTCAGAATGACTTGGAGTTTGAGAATGCTCTCCCTCATGGTTATCAAGTGGGAGGGACTCCTCATTCTAAGATACATCCTATCAATGCCCCAATAAGGCTATGATCTCTTGAAGTAGATTAAGTACCTAAGGACCCTTAAGCCCACCATTTGGACCTCAGCTCTAATTTTTTTCATGATGCTCTTACCGATGGTAATCTTGATGCTCCTCCTAATTGGTCCTCTAATTATAATTGAGTTAGGCACTCTATTAGGCACCACAAGCTTGTCTATGGTAACTATTGTTAGGAGGAATTTTCATAACACAACACTACATGGGTCAGGGTAATCATAATAATAACTATAAGCCACAATAAGGAAATGATAATTCAATGATAAGAGTCATAGAATATAGTATAACAAACACACACCACTTATGCCAAACAACATGAAAACATATACACCAGAGCTCCTAGCATATGAATATGTGCTTTGATACTAGAGATTTAATGTCGTGCCAAGGAACCCCTAAAGATATGAGCTAAAAACACATAATAATACATTATGGTATTTTTAAACATTTAAGATTAACATATACATCACAAAAAAGTTCTAAAGCTCAAACTTCAAGATTATGATAACTTATCAATAAGTGATACTACACAAGTGGAAGACTTAACACACTAAATATATATTGAGCATAAGGAAGGGTATTTAAAAACTTAAGAAAAGGTCAAAAGGGTGATTAGACACACATAAGACCCCACAAGATATTACATGAGTCTACTTCATAAATAAGGCCTTCTCCTAGGTCCTAGGTGTCACAGATGGGATCTAAAAAGCAAAACAAAACACATGCATATCATCAACACCATAAAATCACTCTAAGTACACCTTATAGGTTCCACAAACACTATTATATTTTATAGAGACAATCTATTATGTCAAATTGCAACAATTTCACCTAGAAACATTGTCAAATAGGTTGGCTAGACAAGGGCACTCATAGGGAACCCTAACACCCTGTAATGAAACTAGTACCTTAGAAGGAATAGGGTATGTGGTTTAGGGGCACTAAAAGGTGTGCTATCATATTTTCAACATGTATTTTAATGCAACATAATGTGTTGCCTTGAAAGTTTCTTGTGTAGGTCCAATGCTACCAATGCTATATAAGCCTAAGGCTCCAAGGTGTGTATATTTGGTAGAAAGCCTTGTATGGGAATTTTATATATGTTTTTGGTATCTAGGGGTCCTAGAGGTGTTGTGTGTCCACTTTGTAACCTTTGGTGTGAAGGCAAGTGTGTGATGTAATAATTTGTCCAAGATTGTCATAGGCAATTTTGCAAAAAAAATGAGTTGTCGTTGCCCAATAGCTAGTTGGTTTCACTTGTACATTGGGAGGTGGTTAGAAGGATTTCATGGCCTTATTTAAGCTTGAGGAATGATTCCCAAAGGTTAGATAGAGACTTTTAATGAAATTTATGCTTCCTACAATTCTGCAACTGTCATTTTTAATGCATTTTCTTGTGTTCGTGGCTTTGGTACTGATTTGTACGAACATTTAGAAGGGCTATTATCTTGAATAGGTTGTAACAGTCAATCATATTTCATTTTATGTAGGTTTGAGGACTTGAAACTCTATGGTTGCAAATTAATTGAATTTTCTTTCTCGCTGCCTGTGGAAAATCCAAAAATCAGGGTTTGGATGCAAAAGGTGCCACCATTCAACATTCCTCAATGGGAATGGTCTGAAACCCTAGGTAATGCTGGTTTACCATGTATACTAGATTATTTTCTTGGTTTTGGAAGTAGGAGATTTAACCATTTTAAACTAAAATTATCTATGACAACATGGCAACTTTGGACAAATTATTACATCACACACTTGCCTTCACACCAAAGGTTAGAAAGTGGACACACAACACCTCTAGGACCCCTAGACACAAAAAACATAAATAAAATTTCCATACAAGGATTTTGACCAAGTATACACACCTTGGAGCCTTAGGCTTATTAAATAGAATTGGTAGCATTGGACCTACCACATCCATTTAGGACCTACACAAGAAACCTTCAAGACAACACATTATGTTGCACTCAAACACTTGTTGAAAAGATTCTAGCACACCTTTGAGTGCCCCTACACCATACTCATCAGGAAAAGAAAACTTAAGTCCCTTGAGTTGCCAACTAGGTGATTGAGGTTCTATGCTTTATGATATCACTTTTAGACATCCAAGTAGCTTTAGACTCAGGGCTGTCCTTCCTCTTGACCAAGTAGTCCTTGTAGACCCCTCTTCTGGTTTTTTTATCACCTTGGAATCAAAGATACTCTCCAACTCCAATAATTTTCTAGGTGGAAAATACTTCACCCAATCTACATCCTCTTCCACAAGAGATGAAGCAGGTGCTACATTAGGTAAAGGACCCTTGAAGGCTGTCAAATCACATACATTGAAAATGGGAGAGATACCCAAATCTGGTGCAAGTTTAACCTTAGAAGAATTATTACCAAATTTATGAACCACCCGGAGAGGTCCTATCTTCTTCATGAGTAGTTTAGATGGTTGGCCCTTAGGTAGCCTTTATTTCCTTGGGTAGGCCATCACAAAATCTCCTACCTTAACTAGAACATCCCTTCTCTTAACATCTGCCCTGAGTTTGTATATTTTTGGACTTTTGTGAAGTGAAGTCTTGACTTGATCATGGATCTCCTTCATAGTGATGGAAAAGTCCTCTCCCTGAGTACTCCTTCTTTCCATACCTCTAAGGTCTCTAATTTTAAGTATCCCTCTAGGATGTAAGCCACACAAAACCTCAAATGGGCTTCTCCCTGTACTTGTATTAACTAAATCATTATATGCATATTCAGCTTGTCCAATCACCAAATCCCAACTTTGTCCATGCTTCTTGGTAAGACATCTAATAAGACTACCAAGAGATCTATTAACCACCTTAGTTTGGCTATTAGTCTAAGGATGGTATGCTGAAGAAAATGATAGATTGGTACCCAATTTCTTCCAGAGAGCTCTCCAAAAATGACCCATAAACTTGGAGTCTCTATCAGTGAAAATATTGAGAGGTAGACCATCTATCCTTACAACTTCTTTAAAGAAGAGACCTGCAATATGAGATGCATCATTTTTGCATTTACATGGCATAAAATGAGCCATCTTGTTGAACCTATCAACAATTATAAAGACACTATCAAACCCCCTAGAAGTTTTGGGCAAACCAAGTACAAAATCCATACTAAGGCTTTCCTAAGGCCTAATAGGAATCGGTAAAGGTTGATACAACCCAGCATTAGTAGAAACTCCTTTTTCCCTTTGACAAATGGGACAATTCTCCACAAATATTCTTACCTCTGCTTGTTTCCTCTTCTCTTCTTGTTTTCTTTTATTCTTGCCATTTTTCAAGTATTTTGTCATCACCTTTAACAACTCCCTCTCTGTTGGTGTCAACTCCATGGGATTGGGGTTGTGAGGTGTCTTGGTTTAGGGGTCAAGTACATAGGAGTGAGAGTCACCTAGAGTGGTCTACAAGGACTACTTGGTCAAGTGGTAGGACCTCCCTGAGTCTGAAGCTACTTGGATGTTTGAAAGTGATATCATAAAGCATGGAACCTCAGTCACTTGGTTGGCAACTCAAGGGACTTAAATTTTCTTTTCCCAGAGAGTATGGTGTAGGGGAAATCAAAGGTGTGCTAGCATCTTTTCAACATGTGTTTGATTGCAACATAATATGTTTCCTTGAAGGTTTCTTATGTAGCTCCTAAATGGATGTGGTAGGTCCAATGCTACCAATGCTATACAATAAGACTAAGGCTCCAAGGTGTGTATACTTGGTCAAAAGACTTGATTGGGAATTTTATTTATGTTTTTGGTGTCTAGGGGTCCTAGAGGTGTTGTGTGTCCCCTTTGTAACCTTTGGTGTGAAGGCAAGTGTGTGATGTGATAATTTGTCCAAAGTTGCCATGTTGTCATAGGTAATTTTGTAAAACAATTGAGTTGTGGTTACCCAATGGCTAGTTGGTTGCACTTTTACATTGGGAGGTGGTTAGAAGGATTACTTGGCCTTATTTAAGCCCAAGGAATTATTCCCAAATGTTAGATAGAGACTTTGAATAAAATTTATGCTTCCTACAATTCTGGAACTATCATTTTTACTGCATTTTCTTGTGTTCTTGGCTTTGGTATAGATTTGTATGGACATATAGAAGGGATAATATATTTAATAGGTTGTAACAGTGAATCATCTTTCATTTTATGTAGGCTTAAGGACTTAAAACTCTATGGTTGCAAAGTAATTGAATTTTCTTTCTCACTGCCTAGGGAAAACCCAAAAATCAGGGTTTGGATGCAAAAGGTGCCACCATTCAACATTCCTCCAAGGAAATGGTCTGTAACCTTGGGGAATCTTTGTTTACCATGTATAATAAATTATTTTCTTGTTTTTGGAAGTAGGATATTTCACCTTGTATTTTTGGAGTGATGCCCCTGACTTGACATTACCCATGTGGCAAGTCTGAGCAGTGAAGGATTGAATGAATTCTTGGTACAGTGGGCCAAAAAATGGTCAAAACTTGCATGGAGGGGACCCTTATACATGTGTAGACCTTTTCCTAAAGCCCAAGCTTCATTCCCATTTCATTGGTGAAGGCTTTGAGACCTAAAACCTCTATACCGGCTAACTAGGCTAAAATAGACACAATAGGGTTTGAACACTTACACTCATAACCCATATGCAAAAGTTTGAAATACTTTAGAAGGCCCAAATGGGTTCTTGAATATCAAATTTTTTCAAGGGGTTTTTTGGAGATATTGGTAGATAAAGAGGAAAAATCTTAAACAAAGGCGTAATTGCTTGTAGCCCTATTTCCTAGGTCACTAAGAACAAAAGGCAGAAAGGGCTTGTAAGAATAGACTAAAGAGGTCTAAGTCAATGAAAATACCATGTCAAACATACTCAAATTCCCACACATGACATATTTCACTATTTTATAAAAGGGTCCTGTTGGCAAGGGGCTTGGGATTGTGAGGTGCCTTGGTTTAGGGGTTGAGTACATAGGAGTAGGATTCTCCTTGTGAAACCAAGTTGTCCTAATTGGATTGATCCTTGGGAAGGGTCAAGGACAAGCTTAATAACTTTTGGAATGTTTTAGGTATTGAACCATTGGATGGTGTCAAGTGCTAACCCATAGAAGAAGCCAAGAAAATTTCTCATTAACTCCAAACCCTCTACATCAGTATGGAATGCTTTAGTCCTCAAATTTTTCAAGCATCCTTAACTTGCATTGGTATACAAAATCTATGTTGGTATCCTTTGTAACTATGCTAGAGTCATCTTGACACACTAGTGTCCAATGCAATAAGAAACATATATTAATAACATGGTTCCATAGACACCCAAAAAAAATTGGTGTGGTCCAAATACAAATATGGAAATTGAGTAAATAGAAAACAATGAAAAGGTGTGGAGATGAAGTGCTAGACTACATCTTTGGTCACTAGGTGACACCTACAAGCTAGAGAGAAGATTAGGTGGACTTTAATCAATTCTAATCCATCTTAAAATTCTAAAATTTAACTCTAAAATTCTAAAACAAGTCACAATTATACTTTCACATCCTTACAGGGCTTTAGAAGGATTTCCTAATTGTACCAAATGGGTTTGAATTGACTATAAACCACTCTAAATTTCATGAAACTAGTCAAGGGTTCTTGACAATATTGGGAAGGGACTAAATCACCCTCCAAGACTATAGAAGACACATATAGATTCACTTTAAGAACCAATTAAAGTGTTCCTACAAAAATTACCAGGATATATCATGAAAATATAAAGTTACAATACAATAAATCATGTCTAATACCAACACCACACATGTAAATATATTGTAATCCATCTCAATATGTTTCGGTTATATCATTCTCCATATAAAGTATAAAATATACCAATAATAATTGATACAAATATTTATTTCAATATTATAGTGTTTACATTTGCATTAAATGAAGAACTAGAAGCATGATTGAGATATAGAGAAGTAACTCTTGATAGTGATCCTCAAAGCCAAGTCCACTTGTTCCCAATAGTGGTTTGTAATGTCGCCTGATCATGTAGAACCCTTAGGTCCACCCCACCATATTTATGGATATAGTCACATGGTCCAAACACTCATAAAATAACATACATGGGGATAGGTAGGCTTACACACACACACACCATACGCAGAGCATACATGACATATAATATCATAATGCAACATAACCAACAAATGAAGTATAATGTCTATGAAACCATATTAGGAATATACTCAAGTCTACACAAGGGGTTGTATATTATATACTTAAAAACAAGTGTTTTCACGTAGCTCGAAGAGATAGTTCATGTAGAACCAAGTGGTCCTCTCAACAAGATGAGGAGATTTAATCATATGACATCAACATCCTACAGATGACTAGACCTTCCTAATACATCCTTATCCTATACTAATGCTCAAGGCATGCAAGGGGCATACAAATTTTCTTATTGTATTTTATCCCAATGTTATAGTTATGTTTTCACTTGATTTACTCACACTCCAATAGGTTATCCTAGTGATCACTTTGTGCCCTAGCCCCTATTGAAATCCATTCCCTTAATTGACTCTAATAAGCACACCCTAAGCTCATCCCATTCTACCAAAACGAGGAAATAAAAACGAAACTCAATGCAAACTTCTAGAATTTAAGTATTCACATCATGCACACATTTACTCAGTTGACCATTTCCATTTAAAAATGGATCCTTTTTATCCAAGAATGAAATTTCATAGACAATATCCTTTATTACCTATCACAATATCATGTCAAAGTCATCAAATACATCCTTTTCATATTTTCACCAAAATACTTATAAACAAGTATAATACAAAACATCCATGAAAGGACCTCCAAGAACACTCAAAAAGGAAAGTGCAAAGATTAAAATTAGAAAATGTCCATTTGAAACCCAAGCACCCAACAACACAATTCTATAACCAATTTCACATTTGGTTCAATGAATTGAAATTTTGACAACATAACTATAGTGTCATAAATTATATCCTTATACAGCTTAATACTCATTTTGGTATCACTTTGGTGTTTCTATCTTCTATGCCTTGATATTTCTTGATTCTTCTCACACCAATATCATATCTTCAATCCTCATTTCCTACTTTGTTCTATTGCATTTGATTTAGCCCTGATGGATTGGTCAAGGTGTTAAACATACCACAAGATTTTTCACCCCCTTCCTAGTCATGTGGTGTGTTCAACAATTGGTATCAGATCAAGGTTCCTATAAGAAAGCTTAATCATTTGAGGAAGGTCCAGGATGACACAAGATATTGATCATAATGTACCTAAGTTTGATGGTTCAAATTATTCCTTTTAGGAGAAGATGAAATCTTATTTAGATTTTATGACATTTGGAGTATTGGAAGCTATTAAGGATGGTTATTCTCCTTTGACAAATGGTCCTTATATTCCATATAAGATTAGGTTGCATGAAAACAATGGAAAGGAAAGAAATGGACTTATTAGTAGTTTGAGTGATTCTATTCTCTTCAAGGTCATGTCCCTCAAGATTGCAAAGGTAGTTTGGGAGAAGTTGGGCAACATTCATGAAGGTGATTAGAATATCAAGGAAGTCAATATGCAAAATCTGAAGTATAAATTTGAGATTCTAAGAATGTCTAAAGATGAGAACATTAACAATTGCATTCACTGAGTAAATGAGGTAGGAAGTGCAATCAATGGTATTGTGGAAAGATGAAAGAAAATGAGGTTGTGATACAAGTCATGAGAACTCTGCCTAGATTTTATAGACCTAAGCTATATGATAATGATGAGAGTAATAATATAGATTAATATACCTTGGATCAACTCTATGGATTGATATTTTCCTTTGATATATTAAAATTTGTAGATTAGCACAATGTTAAGAAGGAAGATGCATTCAAACTTGCCGAGAAGATTGAATATATACCTGAAATAAGAAATGTTCTAAATGATGAGGAAAAAAATGGAAAGAAGATTTAAGAAATGTGTTGGAATCAAGGAAAACTTAGAGGGGGGATGAATTAGTGTTCTGTAATTTTTGATCTTATTAACTTGATCTTTCAACCACTTTATGCAAATGAAAAAAAGGAAAATATATAAACATAAAGAAATCAACAACAACACCATAGCACCAAGATTTTTATGTGGAAACCCGGTTAAGGGAAAAACAACAATGGGGATGAGCCCAAAATATAAATATACTCTATTAAAGTATAGAAATATTACATAGGGAATGCACATGCATTTAGGTACATTGCTTAGAGCTCATTTCTCAAAACAATAAGGGCTACAACCCTAAGAAGACTCGCTATCTTACAATATCTTTTACAAAAGATAATTAGAATATCTGAACTAAAAAATAGTATCTACAAATGCCAAGGTACAGTTTTGGTTAAGCACAAAACTCTTGATCTCACACTACTTTGCTACACTACTTTGTCCTATTGTTCTTCAATATTCTGAAGTAGAAATATTTCACTTGCACACATGAAACTCCATGTGCAATAGATCACAAACACTTTTCACACACACAACGATATCTAAAATGAACATATCCATTGAACTTATATATCTACAACATGAAGTTAGATCTTCTACATGTCGGCTTCAATAACACTATAAATAATGAAATATGTATACCAAGTCAGCTCAATTTGAACTCCAATGCATATTTGAACCAAAAAGAATTGTCCACATGCTACCAAAATTGTCTAGCAACATGCCATGATAACATAATAGAGAACCAAAATCAATCCACACAATCAGAACAATAATTATTTACATAATACTACTAAGTTGCTCTATCAAACTGAGAACCAACACACCTGATCATCTAACTCAACCATGAGTCAACACCAGATTCCTCAAATCTAGAATATGGTAGATAAAAAATCCATAATGCTTCCCTAATATCCATAACACAAGATATAAACCTACATTAAAATATGGATCGATCAACCTGTTCTCTGTCAAATACTCTATTTTCTAGTTTGTCGAACTTAACCAAAATCAACAAGTCTTTTGGTATGAACAAAATGAGCTATGCGGATGGGTGAATTAGAATTATTTTCCATCAATGACAAAATTGGTTCATCTATGCAGTGTCTCTTTCCAACAATCACCCCCTTTGGCATTGATGGCAATACTTGGTGAAAAATGACTAATTTTTTATAACCAAAACCAAAACACTATACACTGCAACCAAAAATATAACAACTAGACTCCAAAAGTCAAAAACTCCCCCTAAGATAAGCATTTTTCACTATCCTACAATCCCCCTTTGACATTAATAACAAAGATGGGGTTCCAAAAACTAAAGATCTCATCAATTGTTTATGTACAATCCCATATATATACACATAGACTATGCATATTTATATGAACTTAAACAAATTAGTAAAAACATTATTCAATAAGGCATAGTCACTATCCCAATTCTTCTTCATGCCTTCTAAAATGGATATGAAACCACTGAATAACAAATCCTATACCTCAGATTTTTGCAAATATGTCGGATTATGTCATGGCCAAACTTTTGGGCACGAACGGGATAATTTTTTTTTTAAATCACAACTAAATAACATTAAAATGCTAATATGAAATACACTAGCAAGTTTTGTCTTAACTATGTTTGGGTTAACTTAAACCACTAACTCAAGTAGACAAAAATAATTTAAAATTAAATGCAGATTACTAAATGAATTAATTTATTATCTCATCAAATTTAGTCAATAGTTCAATTAAATAAAAAACTCTCTTAAATAATTCACAAAGATAATGTGGATCACTAACAACCATTAATTACTTCTAGGAACTAATTAATTTAGTCCTAGCACTTAGATTCATTAATGTCTATATTTTTATTATATTATTTAATTAAAATGTGTCTAGACTAAATCGACGAGACAGGTAACTACATACATAAAGAATATTTTCCTATATAGTTTAATCTCATCAATTACCCAATTTTAGGTGGACTATAAATATCTCCTTGATAGTCAAAATAACTTAGAATAGTTTTTCTTTTATAAGTTCCTAAGTGTTTAATCTCAAATTTAATTACAATTTTAAAAAGAATACAAACGTCATAATAAATTATGTCCATATGTTTATTAAAAAAAAACATATATAATTTATGACCACTTAATAAAATATTTAACCTACAATTATCCATTCCTGTATACAAGTATTTATATATACATACATATATATTTATATATATATATATATATATATATATATATATATATATATATATATATATATATATTATAATTCCCTACATTTTAAAAGAAAACCTCTTCTTTCTTTTTACTACCCTAGCCCTACCCGAGCTAGGGTTTTATTCTTTTTTTTTTAATGTTCTTGTGTTATGTAGGGGGCCAAATTGAAAACATGGTGGAGCGGTGGCCATGGCATTGTGGCGGGGGTTTCTTTACAAGCGGCGGTAGTTCTCGGGGATGCTGCTCACTATGGGTTTCCACAGTGGCTGCGACCACTGTGGCCGCCCACAGTGGCAGCACTCGGGCCGTCCACTGTGGGAAGCCACAGTGGTGGCCCTTGGGTCATCCACTATGGGATGCTGCAGTGGCATCGTCCACTGTGGTCACCCACAGTGGAGGCTCCCTGTCCACGCTGACCACTGTGCCAAACACAGTGGTTTGGCCCTGGTTCGACCCCAAACCCTATGCAATGGTTTTTATTTTTTTATTTTTTTGTTTATATATTTTTTTTGTTTTAATAAAATATAATATATATATGTGTGTATTTATATATATAAACATATTATATATATAAGTATATATATATGCATATATATATATTTATATATTTATATATTTATATATATTTATATATATAAATATATTGTATATACAAATGTATTTTAAATATGATTATAAGTATATATTTTCATACATTCGATGCATAAGGAAAATTTGAGCTAACATTACTATGCATTTAATTTTTTATTTTTTTTGAACTTTTAAAACTGATTGATTACAATATTTTGAATTAAACCCATGTAATTTTTTTTTAAAATACCTTATTGCTAAATCATAGATGTACTATTTTAACCTTAGACTTATTTTCTGCATAAAGTAAATGACAGAATTAAATAATTTTATACAGCAACTATAAAATATATTTCTATTTAAACTAGTTAGACTATCTAACTTAGATTTTAATTTCTGCAAATAAATGAAAGGAACAATGACAGAGTTTTAATATACCATATTTGCATTTCCATAAATAGGACTAAATATTTTATTTCTGGTTTTCTATCATTAATGCTTTTCTAATAATTTCTTTTCCAATGTTTCAAATGCATAAGGAAATTAATGAACCCTTATTTATAAAACAACATGCATGCAACAAATAATATTTAAGAAACTATAGGAACTTAATCCAAGATAAACCTTTCATTTTTGCAACAAAATAATGGTTAATAAAAAAACAATATATCTCCTCAAAGTATATTTAAAATACATTCCAGGCAATCTTACAAATGGATCTCTTATTTCAAATAATGAGGACTTTAAATAACAAAGGATACATTTCCTCTTCAAAGTAATTACAATATATAATTTCCCTTTCCAATTGCTGCAACTTAAAATATAAGCTATTCCATTTCCCTATCTTTTTTCTGCAAACACACAAATCCTGCAACTTCTACTGGTTGTTTTCTTTTCTTCCAACAACTTGCAAATGAATCAAAAGTTATGATCATGGAGTGCTTACCTCCCAGCCTAGGCTAACTAGTAGCCACCCTCGAGCTTAGAGAACCAAGCACTAGACAGGTAACACACATGCAACACAACAAAGAAGGGGAAACATTCACAAACATATTCCCAGCTAAGGCTACACTGCACCACACAATGTGATGATTATACATGGGTGGTAGTTGACCAAGTACCCTGAGGAGACTGCAAGTATAGTAAAACTCAAGGCCACCTCATAGAAAACAATGATAAATCATAAGTATAACAACCCCATAACCTTATGCCCCCCAAGGCATTCATGCATTATTTCCCTCCTTATGACCCCCAAATGCATAAACAAGCCATGCAGAAAGGGTTACATAGGAATCCCTTGAGATCACTCTCTTAACGAGAGCCTCTCACTCGAGGGCTATCAAACTTCTACCACCCATAAGACCATCCTCTCTCCCAAGAGTAGGAGGTCTTGGTTACTCCCAAAACATAGGAAATACACAAGAGTAAAAGGTAGAACACAAAATAAATTTTCATAGGGGAAAATACAAGAAACAAGCCTTTTCCATACAAGCAATTCCTTTCAACATAACATGCAATATACAAAACAATACAAGAGAAATTTAACCAACCTTCAACTACCCAAATAAATGCTAGATTAGTTGAGGATGAGCAGCCCAAATCCACAATCCCTTGCTACTCTACACACAGCCAAATTCCTAAAAACCAAATCTATCTTTTCTTTCAAAAATTCCTATCTCCAAAAATAGAGAGTGGGTGATTACCCACAAAATCTCTCATTCTTGCCTAAAAAGGCCTTAGTGAGAGTTCTCATAGGTTTCTAAAATTGAAAAAGGAAAAGTTAGAAAAAGATCCAAAAGGATCTCTCATCAAAAAGGAAAGTTAACAACTTAGGTGATGCCTTCTAATTTTTCAATTTTCGCTCAACTTAGGAAATCCACTTTTTAGGGTGTCTAAATGGTCACATGGGAGTTGAAACATGCCTAAAATTACTCCTAACCCTTAGGTATACCTTATGGGCTTTAGGAAACACTCTTAAACTACCCCTAGGTGTCCATTTAACCCCTTTTAAACCCCTCTGAAGTTAATTTTCGGGTCAAACTTAAGTTGACCACCCCAAAGATTCTCTTCCCAAGGCAATTATGGAATCACATTAAATTAAATGAAAAAGATATGGTTAAACAACTCCCTCCAAGAGATAATTTAAAAAAAAAAAAAACATAAATCAACACGTGTCAAGTGACACAATAAAAATACTTTTACAAAATTATACATGGAATCTTGTCTCTTGTTGGATTTACACAAATAAATAAATTCAATCTAACACAGATGCAACATCCACTTTTACAAATAAAATACTTATACAAATGAGGTGTTGTCTCTCCAAATAGACAAACCCTGGTTTTACAAACATACATAGGTCTAGGTTTGGTTCTCCATAATATTTCCATGGTCACATGGATAATTTTCCTACGCATCTCAATTACACATTAGTAATTTCAAATAACCTCATATAATATAAAACACATGAATAAGAATACAAATCAAACACTCTGCATACAATATACACTTAAACAAATCAATACATCTTATATACAAATAAATACACATAAGCAATTATCATAATTCTCATAATTTTGATCCACACATAAAACATGCATCCTATTTCTATCATCATAGTAAAGTCCTGCAAATCCAATAATGATATACATAATCTCAAATTCATCCTATTCTAGAATCATGTAGAGTTCTATATCATAAAGCATATAAATGAAGCATCAACATATAGCAATGTTATCCAAATCATGGAATCATATAAGTTCTAAATCCATAATGCATAAAAATAAACCATCCATAATAGTCTCAACATAAAAATCACTAAAATGCTAGACTGAGTCGGGGTAGGGCCTCATAGATTAGATATGGCTTTTGCATCATTAGCTTCACTCAAGGCACTCATCACTATCTCCATTTTAGGTGCAACAACAAAATAGGTCCAAGTGGTTCTAGTGTCCTAAGCTAGAAAATTGTCTTGGATTCCAGAAACAATAACTTGTCAGAAAAAATCCAAACATCCCTTAGACTTAGGATAAGGAAAATGAACATGTCCAAAATCAAAATCCAGCTCCGCAATATCTAGTGAAAAAATGCTAATAAACACATAATGAAATGCTGAAACTACAAAATAGGAACAAACTAAAAATAAAATGTTTTTGGTTTATGCAATATTGCCAAGAACAAAGGATGCTCTTGCATCAGACATCTGAGGTTGTTGAAAAAAATTGAGTCCCTCATTTTGTGGGGGTCAGAGGAAAACCAATTTGGTCTACCTCCACCTGAGAAATCCATGATGAATATTCAACTAGAAAGCCTTTCCACTTCACTGGATACTCTTTGTAGTGGTTTCTCTCAGTGTTACGTCTAATTCTATTATCAAAAATCTCTTCAATCTGGTCTAGTATTCACTGAGGTATTTGCTTCTCCAATTCTACTACACTATCCTTACTAAATTTTGTCTCATGATACTGATGTAGATCTGTAATGTTGAATATAGTTGAAATACCCAAACTATTTGGTAACTCCACTTCATATGCATTTCCAAAACTGAATTTCCTCAAGATCTTACAAGGATGAAACTTCCTCATCTGCAACTTATTATAAGTTACAACTAGAAATCTCTCTTTTCATAGATACACCATCACTTCATCACCTACTTCAAATTCTTTTTGTCTCCTCTTCTCAGTTGCTTGCTCCTTATACTTACTATTCATATCCTCTAAATTTTGTTGAACTTGAGTATGTACTATTTTCATATTCTCTACAAATTCTTCCACTTCTACACTTATCTTATCTTCATTGCTGATATCTCTCAATTTTGGTATGCCTCTAGGGTGTTCTCTCGTGGCAATCTCAAAAGGTGTTCTTTCGGTACTCCTGTTCATTAAATTATTGAAGGAAAACTCTTCTTGTGTAAGAATCAAATCCCAATTTCCAATTTTCTCTCCCACTAAGCATCTCAACAAATTTCATAAACTCCCATTCACTACCTCTATCTATCCATAAGTCTATGGGTGAAAAGTAGCATTGAACTTCAAATCTATCTTCATCTTCTTCCAAAGTGTCATGTTGTCTTCAAAATCTGATTCTCTTTAACATCCTTAAAATAATATGATTTGAACTTGGTACAAAAGAGACATCAAAGATAAGGAAATTCTCAAGACAACATATGACAAGGTTTGGTTTGAACCTTCTACACTTCGGACTTACTCAGAGCCCAGGTGGGTATACCTTTGTGAATTAAATTCACACTTTCAAACATAAACCCACAGCAAACCAGTCCAAGAAACTAGTGGATTTATTCACCTTGAAATTAACTGAAAAACAAAGATTGGAATTATACTTAAGTTCAGCATTTCGATCAACAAAACATGCAATAAACAACTTCAATCAATACCAGTGCCTTATCCAAGGTCACAGAGTCATCTAAACTCAGATAATACTCCTCAAACAAAATATCTTTACGCATCCCATTGGTTTGATTTCTATTAATCCTTGTATATGCCTGATACCTACAAGAATTTATGCATTCCAAATTAAACTATGATCATCAAGATTCAAAGTCTCTCCCAAAGAGTTTACTAGTATGAGTGATCCCCGCATCTTTAATTCCCCTCCTAAAGAGAAAAGCTAGCGAACACTTCTACTGAAAATTGCCTTACAATCCCATTCAAACAAAATAACCCTGAATTATTCAGAATGAAAATAGTAAAAAAATTGCAAACACACTTGAAGATGACACAAAGCTTCACTCAAAACCGATGGTCTGTATATTGATATTAAGTTCAAAAAATATTACAAGAAGTTTTTGAATATTCTCCATTAGACTTAGAAAACCTCTGATAAATTTCTGCAGTGTTTTCTTACAATTTTTTGCGATCTCTTTTCCTCTAGTCCTGGTATCCATTTATAAAAACATGGATGCACAAAGCTTCAGACTTCTCGAGGAGAGTTTGTTACAATCATTTCTTTCAAAATAGAGAGGTTACAATCTTTTCACAAAAATAGTTACAAGCTCTTTTCGGCCTCTGTAGTTTCTTCAACAGGTTGTTCGGTTGCAACCTCTTCCACCTTTTTAGGGGCGCTCTCCAACTGTTTCATATCATGAGTGGCATATTTTGTTGTCCACTCATTGTACACATCATCGGTTGGCCATGAAAAATTAATCACTTTAGTTTTAGCTTTAGTCAACCTTGCCCAAGAGAAAACTATAATGTGCCTTAATTTTCTCTATTTCCTGTATTGTCAAAACAAAGAAAGAAGCATCATCTAGATCAATAATTCCTTTAATTCTTGCTGACAATTTAGCTTCTATCTCCTTAAGCCATATTTGTTTGTCCTTCAGCTGATCTAGGCTAGCAAAAACTCCTGGGAGCAACTCAAAAACTTGATCAGTATACTCCTTTTTCCACAAGTTAACTTTCCTATCAACATTATCCACCCCTGTTGCTAATTGTACTAAATCTTTAGTGATGTTAGAAGTGTGTCTAATGATAGGATTGGCCCTTGCTTCATCGCAGGATACAAACATAAACTCTAAATGTTGCTGCCTAGGCCTCCATTTGTCAAAAATAGGTGTCAAAATGGCCTTGTCTCCCCTAAGCTCATTCCATATATCCACAATTTTACCTACATTGTTGTAGAGCAATGAGACATTCATTGTATTTGCAAAACTGGAAATTGTAGCCCTTACTCTCTCCTCATACTTCTTTGCATATAAGGCCTAAGCCTGTTTTAAGTTTTCTAATTCTTGAGGAGTAGTTTCAACCATTTGAGAGCTGAAGGGTGCTGGAGATGGTGGAAACTCAATGATAGAGCTAGTAGGTGGAGGTCTTACAGGAGAAGAGGAAATCATCAGTGTTGAAGACTCACCTTGAAGGTATTGTCCAGTCAACTAGCTTTGTAGCTTAGCAATGATGCTATCCTTAACTCTTACCTCCTCCTTAGCACTGTTATAGGCCATCAAAATTGTTTCCAACTTGACTTGGAGGATCTCTTTCTCTTTGGCTTCCTTTTCTGCTATTACAACAATGAATTTTGCAGTCTCTAGCATAGTGCTAGCAGCTTCCACTACCCCTGTACTCTGCACTCTTTTCACTATCATCCCACCAAGGTAACTTGACCCTGGGGTGTCTTTGCTTTTCTTACTCTCATTTCTCTTGAGAGACCACATGATGAGTACAACATTATCCTTATTGAAAGTAATCCCCTCCATGGGTTTGGTCTCCTTCCTCACTACATCTAGTATCAGGGCATCTGCTATATCCCACTCAGGTAAAATAAGCACTCTAGCTTTTGCCACCATATCTCTCCCTTGCTTAGGGGTGATGGTTTTGAACTCTTCCATCATCTCTTGCTTTATTTCCTCTTCTACCAGGGCTGCATCTTTATTAGGCTGCTCAACCTTTCTCTTTTCACATCTAGCATTATATTTATCTATGTTCTGTTTCCATATAAACTGCATAAATACTTCTGATGTGACAAAATTGTTGTTAGCCAAGAAGGCAGTACTTGCCTACTTTATCTCAGGATTACACTCCTGGCCTTTGAGTTCAGTGGTGGTAATGTCCATTTTAGCAGCAAGGGGTTCTTCTGGCATTCCTTCTTCCACTTCATCATAAGTGTAAGCAATTTCCCCTAGACTGCCTAGCTGTAGGAGTTGCTCAGTTGTTGCTTGCTTGTCTCCTATATGGATAGGGGATTGGGATGGGGAATACAAAGGTGCATATGATTGTATTCTTTCCCTACCCTTTGCTTCTTTGGGCTCTCTTGGATGTCAATGACATCTTGTACCTTCCTCTTTCCTTTAGAGGTAGAGGGCTCCCCTTTTGTAGGCATTAGCACATTATAACTAGATTTCTTGTGCAGTGTATAATCACCATGAGGGATTGCTTTGCTGAAAGCTAACCTACTTAGGATCATTCTCTCCTTTTCAGGGTTGCTTTTTATTACAACTTCCCTCTTCTCCTTCAGGGTCTGCATCACATCTTCAAAGCAAATGATTAAAAACTTTATTTTCTCCTCCAGAGGGAAAAAGCTAGACAATGGGTCATAGCTAGCATCAAACTGATGCAAAAAATCCAAACCTTTCTTATAAGCCACCCATTTTTCTTTCCTCAACTCCTTCTCATCTAGATCAAACTCATTTTTGATGAGGTCTTCTAGACACTGAAATTGATGGGGCCTACCTCTACATGCTGCTTTCTTTCTAAACATGGCATTGAAGAAGTCTTCTGGATCAGCACACCTGGACACTGCAGTGGACAAATGATAAGGCTTGAGAAAATCCTCAAAGCAATTCCAACCTCCTTTTTTTATTACAAATTGGTGGGCTATGGTAGCTGCAGGGAAAATAGTCCCTTTACCCTTGCTTGTCAACTCTGCCTCTTGTACACCAGCAATATGTCTATGGATCTCTACAATTCCCACTTTGAGAGGGACCTGGTAAGGTAGCAAGAATGGGGTGCCTCTAAAACCAAACACTCTGAAAACTATTGAGACTAGTTACAAGTAAATCTCACCCCAGTTGTGAACATTTTTATGTTCTCTATGAATTCTTTTGGTCTTATGAATTCCAAAAGAACCTTGGGGATTCTTGGGTTTTCCGAATAGAGGAGAGTCCTGATCTTGGATGCAAAGTATTTGTAAAACTTCAAGAAACTAGCATCCTCTCTATCCCATGACAACACAATACTCCATAATTGTATCAACATCTTTTCTCCTTCTTTCTCCTTGACAAGGTCCAGTCCACTGGCAAAGTAATCACCACCTTTGAAAAGAAATTGATGCATCAGGAGTGAGTACCATCTGAAAGGCCTATCCACCTTTCCATTCTTTATTCTTGTTAACCCTCCATGGATAGCATCAGCAATGAAAGAAGCATAATCAAATGTAGTTGCAAGAGAAGGATTCAAAATCTGAGCAATCATTAATAGGTAGTGATTTGGCATATTTGCTTCAGCATCTTCTCCCAAAACTTGGCAAAGTGCCCAATACATTCCTTTAGCCCTAAGGGTGAACATACTCAATGAAAAGGGCTCTTGTGTGTTGGGTCCTACAACTGTCAACCCACCTATCTTCACAAAAACTCATTGAGAGGCCCATTCCTGAGATGACTCCTTTGTGCACTGTAAATTTGAGCTAATGATTTGAAATTTATGGGTTCTAGAAAATTAGTAAACTCATTAAGCCCAAAAGCATTCTCAGCATTAAACTCAATAAGGGTTTTTCCATTTATATCCCGAATGTTTCTTGTGACTGGATCATAGTTTAGCGTAATTTGGGTCAACAAATCTATGTCCATAAATACCCCTAGGACTACCAATTTCCCAACATCTAATTCCCAAATACTATTTTTTGGGGCCGGAGAATTTCTCATTCCAGATCTAGTCTTAAATAACCCCAATCTAGACAATCCAATGTGTGGGTCTCTCAACTAGTTACCCTTGTCATACAGTCCTTCTCCTATCTTTAAATGGGGAGCTCTAGGCACTAATTCTTTTGCTTTCGATGCCTGACTAGTTGACAATGTCAACTGTTCTAGAAAATCATCACAAACACTTCTTTCTGAATAATTGACTTTGCCAGAAAATTCTGTTTTAGGAGCCATTTTAAAAAAAAATGTAAGAAATGAATACCACTCCTAAATACTTCTGTGATGAATCAGTATCTTATCTGAAACACACCACATAGGAATTGCTACACAGGAGTACGAGAAAACCTATTCCTAGATTGAAGGAATTTGCTATGCAACTGAACTGAGTTGCTATGTACCTGATGAAAATAGCTCTACATCTGCTCCTCTACAAAAATTCTTTAAAAGATATCTTCACCCGGTTGATAGGAAATCAAATATTGTACTTAGGGTCGTAACTACAACATTGATTCAATATGCTTCGGTCGTCCCTTCAAAATTGAATTCATAGGAGAATTCGTATTTTTCGCTCCAATGGGTCACAATGTTCCTGCAAGTCTTTCATTTTTCTCTTTTGCAACTTCGCGAAGCATAACTATTGGGCAGCTTGGTTTTGCAAAATAGCGTCGACCATCTGATCAAAAGAAACTTGATCGAGCATTATACTGACTAACAACTTTGGCTTTGCGCTGGATCCCGCTTCTCTATTGGCTACTTGCTACCATGTGGCGCCCAACCACTAGCCTTGAAATGTCTTTCACATTCGACTTAACATTGGTCACGTGTCCTTTTCTTATACCGCCGGTTCCACCTTGGTGGGCGCACAACTTTCTTCTAAGACCACATGTCACCGGACACGGGGACGGCTCTCGTTCACTTTCGCTATTTCGTAGGGTATAAAGCACTAACATCTTACCCTTATGAAATAGCATGGGCCATCCAATCATCTTTTAATTGATCGGCATTTAACCATCTGAATAGGCTTCGAGAGGGGTGGGCCCACTGACTCACTTTGAACACCTGGCGTCTATTCATCTTCAGAGCTGGCATGACCATCTATCACGACACATGGACGACTCTCGTTCACTTTCGCTATTTCACAGGGTATAAAGCACGAGCATCTTACCCTTGCGAAATAGCGCGGGTCATCCAATCATCTTTTAATTGATCGGTATTTAACCATCTGAATAGGCTTCGAGAGTGGTGGGCCCTCTGACTCACTTTGAACACCTAGCGTCTAGTCACCTTCGGAGCTGACTCGTCATTTTTTCATTTGCTGAGAGAAAGCACTGGGCTCTAGGTAATTCTTGAAAGCTATATCCACCAAGTCATCTCCTAACTTGTGACCTGACTCACCTCTGGGGCTCGCCTTTAAACCTTTAATCCCGACCTGCTGACTATTGTGACTTATGCCACGTGCCACCATTTTACTTGCTCTCATCAACCAGCTAGACCGCCTAGGTGGCATGCCATGTCATTTTCGCAAATTCACTGGTTTTAAACTATGCGCAACTTTGCCTAGCAAAATAGCGAAAGCCGTAGATCCATCCGCGATATGCGCACTAGTTACTGGGCCTAACAACTTTAGGAGAAATACATACAAGGCATAAATTTTGCGATTAATTAACATGACTGCCTAGGCAAACAATAAGGGGGGACACTTCCTATGATCCCATGACCCATTACTTAAGTGAATAAAGTAACAAAAGAATAGAAACTAGAGGGTTTTAAACAAACATTAGAGGATCTAAAATCAAAAACCCCTGAACCCTTGATGCCTAAAACAAAGTTGAAGCATTTGAAAATGCGCCCTACTCAAAATTTCAACAAAGCATAGCCAATCATGGGAAAAGAAAAGCCCATTTTTAATCAATGATAATAGTGGCTCTGACTGGGGATGGTTGATTGCAAGGTCAACACAAGAAAACTCAGAAACTTTGGAGAAACAGACCAAAACAGAGACCAAAATAGAAAAACAGGAAAGGAACAAAATATGTACAAACAAAGGACCTACCGTGCATGGACATTAAGAGAAATAATGCTTCAGGAATTGTCCATGCATTGCAAATTCCTGTATTTCATCATTCATATTCTTCAAGAAATATGAATCCATACCATTTAAGTCACAAACCACAAAAGGGCCAATCGACAGTGATTCAAATTTCTTGTGCTTTCCCTTATCCTGTCCTTTTGCATTCCACTGAAGAACCATGTCATGAATTTGAAATTTCCTTAATGATGTCCTTTTATCAAAAAGATATTTTGACTGCAACTGGATCTTCTGATTTCTCTTATGGGCAGAAGCCCTAAGCTCCTCCATTTCTACAATTTGGATCATTCTATTTTCCATTGGTTCAGATATCTCCATGTCCTCATTTTGCAAAAACTTATAAACTGGAAGAAGATTGTTTACCGACAATCTGGCTTGGGTACCATAGACTAATTCAAAAGGTGACATTCTAATGGATTTCTTAACTATTATTCTATCTGCCCACAGAGCTAACTTCAGTTTTTGATCCCAGGATCTTTTATTCTCTTTCAGGTTTTTCTTGATGATATTCAACAGGCTTTTATTGCTGGATTCTGCTTGTCCATTCCCCTGAGGGTGATAAGGTGAAGAGTATGACATGAGTATACCATGACTAGTACAAAAGCCTACAAACTCTTCTGATCTGAAACACATGGCATTATCCATCACCAATTTTGCAGGTGTTCCAAATCTAGTTACAACATTATCCATCAGGAAATCAATGACAACTTTACTAGTAGCTCTTCTTGTAGGGATGGCTTCTATCCATTTAGTGAAATAATCAATGGCTAGTATGAACCATCTGTGACCTCTCCCTAACCTCTCAACAATCTCTCCAATAAAATCAATTCCCCACTGGACAAAAGGAGCTTCTACAGTGACTGGATTTAGGGGTAGGGCTCCTTCATACTTGAGCCATGGATGAGAATTTCTGACATGGGTCACATTTCTGAACATATGCATGAGTATCTTTAAATAAAGTGGGCCAATAGTATCCAGCCCAGATTATCTTACTAACAATAGTCTTAGCAGAGTAGTGACCTCCACATACTCCATCATGCATTTCAGTCAACACCTGTTTATCTTGAAATTCATCCAAACACATTAGTAACTCACCATCTCTTTTCCTCTAGAAAAGATCACCCTGAATGAGCACATATTTTTGGGACTTGAGTTTCAGAGTTCTTTTTTGATTATGTGTCATTTCTTCTGGGAATGTAGCACCTCTCAAAATTTGGACTATCTCTATGTACCAGGGTTGCCTCTCAATACTAGTGACTAAAGCATCTCTAACCTCAACATTATGTATCTCTACATTCATGAGATTCGACTCAGTCATGAGCTTAGCCAAACCTAAACCTCTCACCAATTTGGTGATCTTTATCTCCAAGTTGAATTCCTGAATTCTATTGATCCATCTACATCTCTTCCCAGTAACTTTAGATTTGAGACAAAATATCCTTAACTACAGCATGTGGGACATAGGAAATGATATTTGCATTCACTAGGTATGGCCTAAAAGCTTTAACAGCTTTAACTAAAGCATAAGCTTGTTTCTCCATGGTCTCATATTTTAGTTCTGCCACCTGCAAAGACTTACTGTAGAAGGCTATGGGATGTTCATATCCTTCATTATCCTTTTGTAGTAATACTGGCGCCATCGTATGATATGAAGCAAAAGAAAACAAAGAAAAAGGCTTATTGTAATTAGGAGATTTCAACACTGGTGCCTCCTAGATTTCCTTTTTAATCTCAACAAAATCTTTTGAGGCTTCTTGATCCCAATAAAACTTGGTATCCTTCTTAAGGAGCTTGACAATAGGCTTCACTATCTCTGCGAAGTTTGCAATGAATCTCCTAACAAAATTTACCTTGCCTAAAAAGATTGAATACCTTTCACATTTTTAGGTTCAGACATCTTATTGATTGCTTCAATTCTTTCTGGGTCTATCCTTACCCCCTCCTTGGAAACCATGTGTCCCAGCAACTTTCCCTTAGTGACTCCAAAATGACATTTCTTGGGATTTAGTGGTACACCAAATTCCAAGACCTTATTGAACACTTTCTCTAGATGTCCACAATGATCATCAACCTTTTTAGAGAAACAAGTTAGGTCATCTTGATAAACCACCATGATGATGTTAATGAATTCTTTAAAAGCTACATCCATGGCTCTCTGAAATGTAGCTCCAACATTTTTTAATCCGAATGGCATTCTCACATAAACATAAGTTCCCCATGGAGTAGTGAAGGTTGTTTTGAACTGTTTAGACTCCTTTACCATCACTTGATTATATCCTGAGAAACCGTCCATCATGGATAAAAGATCACATCCTGCCACTCTATGTAGCATGGCTTCCATATTTGGGGATGAGTAGTTATCTTTCAAGGAAGAAACATTTAAATTCCTAAAATCTACACACAATCTGATGTCTCCATTCTTCTTCCTCACTGGGACCAGATTGGAGACCCATGAAGAATGCCTTATTGGTTTGATAATCCCCCCTTCTCTCAATTTGGTCAACTCTTGTTGCATTTTAGTTTCTAACAAGGGATTGATAGGCCTCTATTTCTGTCTGAAAGGCTTAGCATCTGGAAGTAAAGGAACTTCATGCTGAAAAAGATCTTGTCTATACGCCTTTAGGTCCTCATAAGACCAAGCAAAGACATGCTTATACCTTTTCAATAAATTAATAAGGTTAGTCCTGACATGAGGGGGTGGCTTCTTTCCAATATATACCAATTTAGGGGATGATTCTGTCCCCAGGTTTACCTCCTCTAATTCTTCCAACTTGGTGGTAGACTACTGATGTAAGTGACTATCATTATAACTGAACATGCTCTCCATCTCTACCAGCCCTTTAGGTATCTCATTGGTTACCAACTGGACCACATCATTTCCAAACACTGTCTCTCTATTGTCTACCACTTCCACCAATGCATTACAATCAATCTTTTGTCCATCAAAATCATCAACACATTGGATAAACCTAAGAATGTCTTCATCATCAGCAAAAACTTGCCAATTGTACACATTATCAGGAATAGCAGGCCTAGATTTTATTTCCACAGTGGAAATACTGGTTAGCATTGCATCATCATTTTTCAAAGCAACATTAGCTAGGAAATCTACCATAATATTTTTTGCTCGCTCTATCCAATTAATAGAAAATGCATCAAAATGCTCAATAACATCCCAAACAGCATGCTTATATTGCCTTAATCTATCATTCTTGTATGCATATTTAGATCTCACCTGAGAGACAACCAATTCTAAATCCCCCATTACTTTCAATAGTTGGATTCCATGCCTTTTTGCAACCTCAAGTCCCAGTAATAGGGCTTCATATTCTGCAGTATTATTTGTGCACTGGAATGCCAATAAAAATGAATACTTAAAAGTTATACCTGATGGGGACACAAAAAGAACCCCTGCTCCAGATCCTTCTTTGGAGCAAGCTCCATCAAAATACATCTGCCACAATCCATACTGTTGTTCTTGTAGCTCGACCACAATAGGGTTAGTATTTTTCAATTGAGGTAAAATTGGTTGAAGTCTAAAGTTATCTAGATCTACATCAATCATACAATTAAACATACTAAGGTCTACATTTTCAATTACCTTAGGAGCTCGTGGCTCTCTGTATAATTTGACCTGATTACCATTAATAGGAATGGTGGCATAGGATAAGTCCAGTTGAACATTTCCCCCTACTGTTATTGCCCATTGTCTAGAAAGTAACATACCATAGTGGGGTTTAGTGTCAGTAACAATAACATCCATTATGTAAGTGGCTTCAGGGAATGCTGCTATTTTTACTTCTATATCTTTCATCGTACCTATCACAGGCACCTCTCTATTATCCATGGTATAGCACTTCCCATACACAATGGTTACTGATAACCCTAACTCTTTCATAACACCATAGGGCATTACATTAGCAGCAACTCCTAAATCTATCGTGCAATTTTTAATTAACCGGTTAGTGACTAACAAGGTAACATAGAAGGGATCTACCTGAGAAGGCTCTTGAGTGATAGTGGTTCCAACATAAACCTCTGGGGTTTGGAATTCTTGATCCTTTCCAACTTTGGCTGAACCGGTGGGTAAGACTGTGTCACTATCAGATATACTAGAGAATAAAGACAAAGCTACATCCTTATGTTCTTTAATCTTTAATAATTCTACTAATGGAATAGTGACCTTCATTTGAGTAAGAGCTTGGGCCATGTCAAATGTAGAACTACTGCACTTTTCAGTGTTAGCCCTAACTCTTTCTGTTTTGAATTGACTTGCCCTTTTCACTGTCTCTGCTCCTTGTACATCATCAACATTTTTATCATCTTTACCTTTGGGTACATCTTTAACTTGTTCCCCTTTTTCTTGACCGACCTTAGGAACAGTAGTAGCACTATTTGATGCCCCCTTTTTAGTAACCTCCTTTACGAACATAGAACCCGGCTCACCCTGATCAGTGTCTCTCTTGGTGCTTCTCAGGTTATAGTTATGTTTTGCTTTGGCAATGGCAGCCTTAGTGAGATTTCTAACTTCTTCTTCACTAGGCCTCCTAAGATGAACCTCTTCATCTTCAATTGTTACCACATTCAATGTAGGATGCTAATCTAAGGCTAACTGTCCTTGCACTAGCTTTTCATTATCAAGCACATCACTGTATTCACTTTGCATGGATTCCTCATCACTTTCTATGATGGTTTCAAACATATTAATGTCAGGCTCTGCTTCTGGTCTCATAGATTCTTCAAGAGCTTGAGCCACTGCACATTGATGAGGAGAATGTGGTCCATCACAAGCAATACACCAAGGAGTATTTTCTATATTGTGAATAGTTTTCCCTTTCAAGGGATTCGGTGTGTCTTGACTTTAGGTAATTTTGGGTTTCTCAATTTGGGGTTTACCATCCTTCCAATTGGTATTATATGGCATATCATGTAATCTAAGGGGTCTATCTTGCCAGTTATAATGAGGTTTATCATTTTTGTTAACCTTGGCAGTCAAATCTTTCATAGCAGTAACCAATTTCTCTATCGTATCATCCTCTTTAGCAACTTTATTAGGTTGCTATTTGGTTTCTTGCCATAATCTACCATCTGTCCTCCTTCCTAATTTCCCAGATGCTTTTCTGTTACTTTCTACATTTATGGCAATTCTAAAAGCATCTCTCAAGTTATGGGGATTTTTATCTCTCAAGATATAGGCCATCTTGGAATCAAATGCATTGTGATATGTATTAAGACACATGTTATCATCTAGCCTCATCACTTGATACAATCTATGCATGGCCTTCTGGAATCTGGCATTGAAATCAGTGACCATTTCATTTTCAAATTTTCTAATATTGTTGAACTCATTTAGCATGAAACTCACATTAGTCTTGTCACCATACTGCTCTTGAAAGTAATTTTTAAAATCTTCCCATGACCCTATGCTATTGACTAGAAGACCTCTGTACCAATCTCTTGCATCATCAACCAGGGATTGAACAAACAGTTTCATAATAACATCTTCATCTGCTATCTCATAATCATTTATTAGATCCCCAAAATATTTCAGATGTTCCTTAGCACTAATTGCATTGTTCCTAGCAAATTTATGGAGTCTATCTCTTAGCTCAGTGGGAACGTGATTTGGATATCCCGGGATCCCATCAAAGAACAATTGTCTATATTGTTCTAGATTGATTGGTCTTCTTTGAAAAGGGGTAATAGCACTATTATTTCCCATGGTCATTTTATCTTTTGGGATTGGAGATTGAAGTGCTTGGGTGTACTGTTTATTCACAGGGATTTGACTTACTGAGGAAATATTAGCTTGTACTGCAGGTTGATTATTGGCTTGAGGAAAGGAAATGTGTTGGGGATTAGGCTTGCTAAGATCTTCTGATGGGAATGTAATAGGGGGAGCCTTTAAGTAATTAATCTTTCTCTTTACTTCCTGATTCGCTGCTTCTAACTCAGCCTTTTCTAATTCCATTTGGAGATCTTCCTTTTCTTTCCTCGTCCTTTCCATTTCTCTCTCATGTGCTAAAAGCCTATGAGAGATCTCTTCTGTAGTTTTAGATTCTATTCCATCATCTACCCATTTCTATTTTCCTTTATCCATATTAACTTTAGGAAGCTGGGAATCAGTAAATACTTCCCTAATTGGCTGGGCTACTGACTTACAAGCTTGTTTAGTTTTGGGGATTAGAATTTCTCTAATCACAGGGCCTTCCTCATCACTTTTTTCTTTCTCCTTAGTGAGTATTTCAAGATCAGCTACCTATCTAAGGAGCTTATCCCTCTCCATTAATTTGGCTTTGACTTCCTTCTCCTTATTTGCTTCCTTTTGGGCTCTTAGGGAGATTAAGTGATGGACTCTCCTGTTTAAGTCTTCAATCTCTTGAGACACTTTATCTTCATCAGGGAAGTTTTCTTCAGAGTCTGATGCATTAACTTGATCTATGTCAATCAGACTAATGTTCCCATCAATTGTCCTAGGAATAGAGTGTCTAATTGCATTGGAACTAGTTTTATCTCTTGCAGAAACACTAACATGAGATAAATCTTGATTTAAAATGGGTGCATTATCAATATTTCCAAACAATCCCGAATGGAAACCTAAGATTTCATGTTCTGAATCTCTGGAAGATGAATTAGACTTTGCATAAATAGGTTGATCAATTTAACCAGTATTGTTGTTTTTCTACACCTAAGCAACATTTGATGGCTCATGTAACACAAATCTCTTCTAGCCTCTCCGTGACTATTCTGGCAGTCCATCTTGCAAGGTTTCACAAGGATGTTTCTTCATGAATGATCTCATGCTTTTTGCTCCCTGCATCTCGCTTGTCTTCCTTTTAGAAATATTTGTATCTCACAAGGACTGGTTCAAAAGTAATAGAGTCACCACCCACAAAACTATCGGAATTAGGAAAACAAGTAGTCTAATCCACAAACACACAACAAATTTTCTTTATAAGTCTCCATAGATCTGCATTTATATATTTATTGTAACTCTCCCTAGCAGAGTTGCCACTTTTGTTGTCTTCAAAATCTATTTCTCTTTAACATCCTTAAAATAATATGATTTGAACTTGGTGCAGAAGAGACATCAAAGATAAGGAAATTCTCAAGACAACATATGACAAGGTTTGGATTGAACCTTCTAAACTTCGGACTTACTCAGAGCCTAGGTGGGTATACCTTTGTGAATTAAAGTCACACTTTCAAACATAAACCCACAACAAACCAGTCTAGGAAACCAGTGGATTTATTCACCTTGAAATTAACTAAAAACCAAAGAATGGAATTATACTTAAGTTCAGCATTTCGATCAAAAAAACATGCAATAAACAACTTCAATCAATACCAATGCCTTATCCAAGGTCATAGAGTCATCTAAACTCAGATAATACTCCTCAAACAAAATATCTTTACGCATCCCATTGGTTTGATTTCTATTAATCCTTGTATATGCCTGACACCTACAAGAATTTATGCATTCCAAATTAAACTATGATCATCAAGATTCAAAGTCTCTCCCAAAGAGTTTACTAGTATGAGTGATCCCCACATCTTTAATTCCCCTTCTAAAGAGAAAACCTAGCAAACACTTCTACTGAAAATTTCCTTGCAATCCCATTCAAACAAAATAACCCTGAATTATTCAGAATGAAAATAGTAAAAAAATTTCAAACACACTTGAAGATGACACAAAGCTTCACTCGAAACCGATGGTCTATATATTGATATTAAGTTCAAAAAATATTACAAGAAGTTTTTGAATATTCTCCATTAGACTTAGAAAAGCTCAAATAAATTTCTACAACGTTTTCTTACAATTTTTTGCGATCTGTTTTCCTCTAGTCCTAGTATCCATTTATAACAACATGGATGCACAAAGCTTCAGACTTCTCGAGGAGAGTTTGTTACAATCATTTCTTTCAAAATAGAGAGGTTACAATCTTTTCACAAAAATAGTTACAAGCTATTTTTGGCCTCTGCAGTTTCTTCAACAGGCTGTTTGGTTGCAACCTCTTCCACCTTTTCATGGGCACTCTCCAACTATTCTGTATCATGAGTGGCATATTTTGTTGTCCACTCATTTTACACATTATTGGTTGGCCATGAAAAATTAATCACATTAGTTTTAGCTTTAGTCAACCTTGCCCAAGAGTTTCTCAATTTGCTGACTTTCGAATTGAGAAAACTATAATGTGCCTTAATTTTCTCTATTTCTTGTATTGTCAAAACAAAGAAAGAAGCATCATCTAGATCAATAATTCCTTTAATTCTTCCTGACAATTTATCTTCTATCTCGTTAAGCCATATTTGTTTGTCCTTCAGCTGATCTGGGCTAGCAAAAACTCCTGGGAGCAACTCAAAAACTTGATCAATATACTCCTTTTTCCACATGTTAACTTTCCTATCAACATTATCCACTCCTATTGCTAATTGTACTAAATATTTAGAGATGTCAAAAGTGTATCTAATGATAGGATTGGCCCTTGCTTCATTGCAATATACACACATAAACTCTAAATCTTGCTGCATAGGCCTCCATTTGTCAAAAATAGGTGTCAAAATGGCCTTGTCTCCCCTAAGCTCATTCCATATATCCACAATTTTACCTACATTGTTGTAGAGCAATGAGGCATTCATTGTATCTGCAAAACTAGAAATTGTAGCCCTTACTCTCTCCTCATACTTCTTTGCATATAAGGCCTAAGCTTGTTTTAAGTTTTCTAATTCTTGAGGAGTAATTTCAACCATTTGAGAGCTGGAGGGTGCTGGAGATGGTGGAAACTCAATAATAGGGCTAGTAGGTGGAGGCCTTGTAGGAGAAGAGGAAATCATCAGTGTTGAAGACTCACCTTGAAGGTATTGTCCAGTCAACTGGCTCTGTAGCTTAGCAATGATGCTATCCTTAACTCTTACGTCCTCCTCAGCACTGTTATAGGCCATCAAAATTGTTTCCAACTTGACTTGGAGGATTTCTTTCTCTTTAGCTTCCTTTTCTGCTACTGCAACAATGAATTTTGCAGTCTCTAGCACAGTGCTAGTAGCTTCCACTACCCTTGTACTCTGCACTCTTTTCACCATCATCCCACCAAGGTAACTTGACCCTGGGGTGTCTTTGCTTTTCTTACTCTCATTTCTCTTGAGAGACCACATGACGAGTGCAACATTATCCTTATTGAAAGTAATCTCCTCCATGGGTTTGGTCTCCTTCCTCACTCCATCTAGTATCAGGGCATCTGCTATATCCCACTCAAGTAAAATAAGCACTCCAGCTTGTGCCACCATATCTTTCCCTTGCTTAGGGGTGATGGTTTTGAACTCTTCCATCATCTCTTGCTTTATTTCCTCTTCTACTAGGGCTGGATCTTTATTAGGCTACTCAACCTTTCTCTTTTCACATCTAGCATTATATTTATCTATGTTCTTTTGCCATATAAACATAATAAATACTTTTGATGTGACAAAATTGTTGTCAGCCAAGAAGGTAGTACTTGCCTGCTTTATCTCATGATCCCACTCTTGGCCTTTGAGTTCAGTGGTGGTAATGTCCATTTCAGTAGCAAGGGGTTCTTCTTGCATTCCTTCTTCCACTTCATCATAAGTGTAAGCAATTTCCCCTAGACTGCCTAGCTGTAGGAGTTGCTTAGCTGCTGCTTGCTCGTCTCCTATATGGATAGGGGATTGGGATGGGGAATAAAAAGGTGCATACAATTGTACTTCTTTCCCTACCCTTTTCTTCTTTGGGCTCTCTTGGATGTCAATGACATCTTGTACCTTCCTCTTTCCTTTAGAGGTAGAGGGCTCCCCTGTTGTAGGCATCAACACACTATAACTAGATTTCTTGTGTAGTGTATAATCACCAGGAGGGATTTCTTTGCTGGAAGCTAACCTACTTAGGATCATTCTCGCATTTTCAGGGTTGCTTTTGATTATAGCTTCCCTCTTCTCCTTCAGGGTTTGCATCACATCTTCAAAGCAAATGATTAAAAACTTTATTTTCTCCTCCAGAGGGAAAAAGCTAGACAATGGGTCATAGCTGGCATCAAACTGATGCACAAAATCCAAAGCTTTCTTATAAGCCACCCATTTTTCTTTCCTCAGCTCCTGCTCATCTAGATCAAACTCATTTCTAATGAGGTCTTCTAGAAACTAAAATTGATGGGGCCTACCTGTACATGCTTCTTTCTTTCTAAACATGCCATTGAAGAAGTCTTCTAGATCACCACACCTGGACACTACAGTGGACAAATGATAAGGCTTGAGAAAATCCTCAAAGCAATTCCAACCTCCTTTTGTTATTACAAATTGGTGGGCTATGGTAGCTATAGGGAAAATAGTCCCTTTACCCTTGCCTGTCAACTCTGCCTCTTGTACACCACCAATTTGTCTAAGAATCTCTGCAATTCCCACTTTGAGAGGGACTTGGTAAGGTAGCAAGAATGGGGTGCCTCTAAAACCAAACACCCTGAAAACTATTGAGACTAGATACAAGTAAATGTCACCCCAGTTGTGAACAATTTTTATGTTCTCTGCGAATTCTTTTGGTCTTATGAATTCCAAAAGAACCTTGGGGATTCTTGGGTTTTCCGAATAGAGGAGAGTCCTAATCTTGTATGCAAAGTATTTGTCAAACTTCAAGAAACTGGCATCCTCTCTATCCCATGACAACACAGTACTCCATAATTGTACCGACATCTTTTCTCCTTCTTTCTCCTTGACAAGGTCCAGTCCACTAGCAAAGTAATCACCACCTTTGAAAAGAAATAGATGCATCAAGAGTGAGTACCATCTGAAAGGCCTATCCACCTTTCCATTTTTTATTCTTGTTAACCCTCCATGGATAGCATCAGCAATGAAAGAAGCATAATCAAATGTAGTTGCAAGAGAAGGATTCAAAATCTGAGCAATCATTAATAGGTAGTGATTTGGCATATTTGCTTTAGCATCTTCTCTCAAAACTTGGCAAAGTGCCCAATACATTCCTTTAGCCCTAAGGGTGAACATACTCAATGAAAAGGGCTCTTGTGTGTTGGGTCCTACAACTGTCAACCCACCTATCTTCACAAAAAACTCATTGAGAGGCCCGTTCCTGAGATGACTCCTTTGTGCACTGTAAATTTGAGCTAATGATTTGAAATTTATGGGTTCTAAAAAATTAGTAAACTCATTAAGCCCAAAAGCATTCCTGAATTCTTTAGCATTAATCTCAATAAGGGTTTTTCCATTTATATCCCAAATGCTTCTTGTGACTGGATCATAGTTGAGTGCAATTTGGGTCAACAAATCTATGTCCATAAATACCCCTGGGACTACCAATTTCCCAACATCTAATTCCCAAATATTGTTTTGCAGGGATGGAGAATTTCTCATTCCAAATCCAGTCTTAAATAACCCCAACCTAGACAATCCAACCTGTGGGTCTCTCAACCAGTTACCCTTGTCATACAGTCCTTCTGCTATCTTTAAACGGGGAGCTCTAGGCACTAATTCTTTTGCCTTTGATGCTTGATTAGTTGACAATGTCAACTATTGCAGAAAATCATCATAGACACTTCTTTCTAAATAATTGACTTTGCCAGAAAATTCTCTTTTAGGAGCCATTTTAAAAAAAAATGTAAGAAATGAATACCGCTCCTAAATACTTCTGTGACGAATCAATATCTCATCTAAAACACACCACACAGGAATTGCTACACAGGAGTATGAGAAAACCTGTTCCTAGCTTGAAGGAATTTGCTCTGCAATTGAACTGACTTGCTCTGTACCTAAAGAAAATAGCTCTGCATCCACTCCTCTACAAAAATTCTTTAAAAGATATCTTCACTGGGTTGATAGGAAATCAAATATTGTACTCAGGGTCTTAACTACAACATTGATTCCGCATGCTTCATCCGTCCCTTCAAAATTGAATTCATAGGAGAATTCGTATTTTTCACTCCAACAGGTCACAACGTTCCTACAAGTCTTTCATTTTGCTCTTTCACAACTTCACCAAGCATAACTATCGGGCAACTTGGTCCTGCGAAATAGCACCGACCATCCAATCAAAAGAAATTTGATCGAGCGTTATACTGACTAACAACTTTGGCTCCGCGCTGGGTCCCACTTCTCTATTGGCTACTTGCTACCATGTGGCACCCAACCACTGGCCTTGAAATGTCTTTCGCATTCGACTTAACATTGGCTGCGTGTCCTTTTCTTATACCACCGGTTCCACCTTGGCGGGCCCACAACTTTCTTCTAAGACCACGTGTTGTCGGACATGTGGATGACTCTCATTCACTTTCGCTATTTCGCAGGGTATAAAGCATGAGCCTCTTACCCTTGTGAAATAGCGTGGGTCAACCGATCATGTTTTAATTGATTGACATTTAACCATCTGAATAGGCTTCAGGAGGGGTGGGCCCACTGACTCACTTTGTACACCTGGCATCTATTCATCTGCAGAGCTGGCATGACCATCTATCACAACATGTGGATGACTCTCATTCACTTTCGCTATTTTGCAGGGTATAAAGAACGAGCATCTTACCCTTGCGAAATAGCGTGGGTCGTCTGATCATATTTTAACTGATCAACATTTAACCATCTGAATAGGCTTTGGGAGTGGTGGGCCCTCTGACTCACTTTGAACACGTGGTGTCCAGTCACTTTCGGAGCTGACTCGTCATTTTTTCATTTGCTAAGAGAAAGTACTGGGCTCCAGTTAATTCTTGACAGATGTATCCGCCAGGTCATCTCCTAACTTGTGACGTAACTCACCTCTGGGGCCCACCTTTAAACCTTTAATCCTGACCTACTGACTGTTGTGACTTATGCCGCATGCCGCCGTTTTACTTGCTCTCATCAACCAGCTAGACCGCCTAGATGGCATGCCATGTCATTTTCGCAACTTCGCTAGTTTTAAACTACGTGCAACTTTGCCTAGCGAAATAGCGAAAGCCGTAGATCCATCCGCGAGATGCGCACTAGTTACTGGGCCTACCAACTTTAGGAGAAATACATACAAGGCATAAATTTTGTGATTAATTAACATGACTGCCTAGGAAAACAACAAGGGGGGACACTTCCTACAATCCCATGACCCATTACTTAAGTGAAAAAAGTAATGAAAGAATAGAAACTAGAGGGTTTTAAACAAACATTAGAGGATCTAAAATCAAAAACCCCTAAACCCTTGAGGCCTAAAACAAAGCTGAAGTATTTGAAAATGCACCCTACTCAAAATTTCAACAAACCATAGCCAATCATGGGAAAAGAAAAGCCCATTTTTAATCAGTGATAACATGTCCTCCAAAAATATCCAACAAATTTAGTGTCTCTATTAGAAACTATGTTTTTAGGTAATCCATGCAACCTCACTACTTTCATGAAAAATAGGTCTACAACATTTACTGCATTTGTTGTCTTCTTACAAGACATTAAATACACAATCTTTGAGAATCTATCCACCACCACAAATATAAAATCATTTTCTCTCTATGTCCTTGGAAATCCAAGTATAAAATCCATGCTTATGTCCTCCCAATGTCTCTCTAGAACTATCAAAGGCTTATACAATCCAAAATTATTACTACTACCTTTTGCAAGTTGACAAATTCTATAGTTTTGCACAAATTTCCTGACATCCTTATAAATCTGAGGCCAAAAGTAATTCTCACTAATTAATGCCACTATCTTATCAACTCCAAAGTGTCTGGCCAATCCTCCACTATGGTTCTCCTTTATCAGACTTTCTCTCATATAACTTGTAGGTATAAATAACTAAACTCCTCTAAACAACATCTCAACTTGAATGAAATAGTCAAACCACTTACTTTTGTCTGCCATAATCAGTTCCTTACAAGCTTTCCAAGGTTCTGCAAAATCCTAGGCATCCTCATACAAGTTCTCCAATTCCTCAAAACCTGACACTTCCACTCTCATCTCTGTAAGGAGATTCCTCCTACTCAATGCATCAATAACTTTGTTTGATTTTCTTCTTCTATGCTTCAACACAAAGGTATTTCTCTTCAAGAACTCTACCCATATCCTATGTCTTTGATTCAACTTACTCTGACTATTCAAATTCTACAAAGCTTGATGATTGGTATACAACACAAACTCCTTAGGTAACAAGTAATGTCTTGACTTCTTCAATGCTTGAACTAATGCATAAAATTACTGATCATACACAAAATATCTCCTCCTTGCATCATTCAAATTCTCACTGAAATAAGCTACTGGTCTACCTACTTAAAACTACTCCAATAGTATTCCCACTCGCATCACAGTCCACTTGAAATACTCTGCTAAAATCTAGTAAATCCAACACAGGCTGCTCTATCACCTTCTGCTTCAACAATTCAAAGCTCTTATTTTCTCCAGTTGTCCATTTGAAATACTTCCTATCTCCTCTCATTGTTTCTATCATAGGGTTACAAATTGAACTAGAATTTATGATAAACGTCTAGTAGAAACTAGCCAATCCATGAAATGATCTTACCTCTCCAATAACTTTTGGCATAAGCCATTCAACAATTTCTCTTACCTTCTTACGATCCATCTTCAATCTATTTGCAGATATTACAAATCCCAAATAGACTAATTCTTCCTTCATGAAACTACACTTCTTAATGTTTATCAACAACTTGTCTAAAATGAAACATATGTTCTTCCATTGTCTTACTGAATATCAAAATGTCATCCAAATACATAATAAAAAACTTACCCAAGAATTTCTTCAATACTTCATTCATCAGCCTCATGAAAATAGTTGGTGCATTAGTCAATCCAAAAGGCATCACCAACAATTCATATAGTCCCTCATTTGTCTTTAATGTTATTTTTCACTCATATCCTTCTCGGATTCTGATCTGATGGTATCCACTCTTCATGTCTATGTTTGTGTAGTATCTAGCTCCACTCAAACAATCCATTATGTCCTCCATTCTAGGTAAAGGAAATCATTACTTTACTATGATATTGTTTATTGCTCTGGAATCAATACACATCCTCCATTCTCCATTATTCTTAGGTGCTAACACTATTGGCATTGTATAAGGACTTAAAATTTTCCTGATGAAACCTTTCCTCAATAAATCTTGCACTTGTCAATTCAGCTCCTCATTCTCTGCTGGTGTCATCCGATGTGCTACTTTATTAGGCAAAGTAGCTTCGGGAATTAGGTTCATGCAATGATAGGTACTTCTCATAGGGGGTAATTCATCAGGTACATGATCTGAAATGATATCTGCATACTATATCAACTACTCCTTTATTTCCTCTGGTTCTTCTTCTTCACGCTTTGGGTCTTTAGTCTTCTTAGGAACTACAAAAAAATATACATTCCCATGTCTCATCCCATCTAGGAATTTCCTTCCATCCACCAAACAAATTCTAGTGCTCGTACAAACTTCAATTTTCAGAGGCTCCTCCAAGGGTAACAAGTTCTTCTTCATTCCATTTACAACAATAGAGTATATGTTCTTCCTCCCATCATATATTGTTTGTCTATCATATTGCCAAGGTATAGCCAACAAGATATGACATATATCCATAGACATAATATCACACAAAACTTCATCATGATAAGATCCAATTTCCAATATTACCAAACATTGTTCACTTACTAGTATCTTATGATCATCTTGAATCCATGTTATCTGATAAGTCTTAGGGTGCTTTAATCTCTCCAAATTCATCTTATTCACCATTTCCTTTGAAACAAGATAATCTAAACTACCACTATCAATTATAAATTTACAACACTTACTCTAGCTATCTCCTTATTCTCTAGCTATCACTTCTTCTTCAACATGTCGAACTCTTCTTTGGGCCATTTCAATAGCTTCTAATCGGGATGTGATTCCTCTTAACATTTCTATCATAGAAGGGTTTGCATTTCCACACCGTCCACCATTCTATTTCCTCTTCATGCCATCTTCATGCAAGTCCTCTGTAGCTATAGGACGGATTCATAATACACCACCCTACAAAAAAATCTTATAAGACAACACAATCTTTGGAACAAAATCTTTCTCTAATACCACTTGGTGTAGTCACGAAAGAAGGGTTCTCAAAGAGAACAATCTATACCGTGCAAAAAGAGTTACATTGTAAAATCAACACAATTGAGATGGAGGTAATGCAAAATAGACTTTATTATCTCATGAAAATCAATTACAAATTGTCAGCAATATGATGCCTCACACATTCAGTTCATAGGCCTGAGTACCAAACATGTATGTTATGCAACATTTGGCTCCTACAAGAATGTGAGACAACTCCAGATCTTTTAATCCTTAGATATTTCTTCTATCTTCTAAAACTTTACTCTAAATGCTTAATTACATTTATTTATATGATCAAGGGTGATCTGCATCGGCCCAAGATGAAGCAATAACTGATGAACAAGATGAATCATGTAAACCAATAAGGTTAGCCTCCACCAAAGAGATCCCTTCAAAAAATCCATAGAATGAAGTGTGGACCTAAGGGAAGGTTGACCACATGCCAAGGAATGACGTAAACAATGAGTCGAAGCTCCACAAGACATAGAAGTGATCCGCAAGATTCGCCACCAACAAAATAGGTCTAAGCAGTTATGGTGTTCTAAGCCAGAAAATTGTCTCGGATTTCGGAAGTGATAACTTGCCAGAAAAAGATTTAAATCTCTTGCGGACTTATGATAAGGCAAATGAAAATGTGCACAATCAAAATTCAGCTCTGCAAGATCTAATGAAAAAATGCAACGAAAACAATAATGAAATTCTGAAACTGCAAAACAAGAACAAATTGAAAATAAAATATTTTTGGTTGATGCAAGATTGCCAAGAAGTAAGGATGCTCCTGCATCACAAATTTAGTGCCCTTGGTTACTTTGGCCTTTACCTCCTTAAGTGAATCATCGGATTCTATCTCCTCATCGTCTTCTACAATTATTTTCTCCTTAGCCACTTGACTTTCTGCCTTTTGGCTGGCTTGCTGGATGACTCCTCTACTGGCTTCTTTGTGCTCACTAGTTTTGGACTTGATGGAGGTGCTGATCTTTTGGGTTGCATTGGATTGGAAGAAGTTATCAGACCACTTTTCTTGGTTTCTTCAGCATGTGCAGTCCTTTCCCTTTTTCATTTTCTTGCATATTCTTATTCTTGTCTACCGGACCATTCCTATTCATATTTCTGCTTCCACAGAATCTTGCAATGTGATTGGATTTATTGCAGTTGTAGCACACAACATTTCCTTGTCTAGGCCTAAAGTTCCCTTGATTTCCTCTTGATCTACACTAATGAGCAATATTTCTAAATCTACCACATGCATAGTATCTAATTTTCCTTCTATTGTAAGAGTTATTCATCATATTTTTGCATTCATTTGACTTGTGTCCATACTTATTGCATTTAAAACATTGACCAGAGAAAGATGGACCATTATGATTCATCCTATTTATGCATTGACTACCCATATGACCAAATTTATTGCAAACAAAATAGTTACCATTGAACTTATGAGCATTAGGTTGCCTTACCAGAGACCTTTTAGCTATGTTCTTCTGATGTTGAGACTTAGGATTTTTTTGACCAGATTGGAATCTTTCACCGTACTCAAATCCAAGTCCTCACTTTTCATCTTCACTCTTCTGAACTTCAAGCATCTCATTAAGTTTGGCTAAGCTGATCCTAAAATTCTCCTTGTACTCATTTGCAGCTTCAAGGTCATATGTAAGAAGAAGCATCTGCTTTCCAAGATCTTCCTCATTTTATTTAGATTGTTGCAAGTCAAGCTTCAATTGGCCATTCTCACAATAAAGTCTACAATATTCATCAGATGTATCTTTCAATAACTGATAAATATTCTCCTCATTCTTCTTCCTTTCCTCAATCTCCTTTGACAATTGAATTACAATAGATTCCATCTCATTCTTCTGAATTGCATTATCTCTAGCAAGTCTCTCACATTCATTTGTCTTCTCCTTCAAGGCTTTTTCATCAATGCTTTGTCTTTCTTTCTCCTTTAGCATGCTTGTCAAAAAGCTCCTTTCTCTTCTCGCTTTACTTGTTCAACTAATCTTTCAATGACTAGATGAAGTTTTCAGCAACCTTGAGATTTTCTTCCATCTACCAGACCTCGTCTTGGGATTGATCAAGATCCTAAAGTGCCACATTAAGTTGATGTTGAAGACTACTAAAATCCATTGATTCACCTTCCAGGATCCTCCTCGAGTTGTTAGGCTTCTTTTGAGGAACTAGGCTTTGATACCAATTATTGGATTCAAAGAACACTAGGAGGGGGGGGGTGAATCAATGCTATGCAATTTTTGATCTTATTAACTTGATCTTTCAACAACTTGATGCAAATGAACAAAAGGAAAATGAAGAAACACAAAGCAATAAACAACAACACCATAACACCAAGATTTTTATGTGGAAACCCAGTTAAGGGAAAAACCACGGTGGGGATGAACCCACAATATAAATATACTCTACATAAGTATAGAAATATTACATAGGGGAATGCACATGCATTCAAGCACACTTCCTAGAGCTCGTTGCTCAAAATAATAAGGGTTACAACCTTGAGAAGACTCATCGTCTTACAATATCTTTTACAAAAGATAATTGGAATGTCTAAGCTAAAAAATAGCATCTACAAATGCCAAGGTATAGTTCTAGTTAAGCACTATACTCTTGATCTCACACTGCTCTTCTACACTACTTTGTTATGTTGTTCTTCAATATTATGGAGCAGAAATATTTCACTTACATAGATGAAAATACACACAATGGATCACAGACACTTTTGAAACACATATTGATATCTAAAATGAACATATCCATCAGACTTATATGTCTGCAACATGAAATTAGATCTTCTACATGTCAACTTTGAGAACACTATAAATAATGAAATGTATATACCAAGTCAGCTCAATTTGAACTCCAATGCATATGCAGACCAAATTTGTCTAACAACATGCCATGATGACATAACAGAGAAGCAAAATCAATCCACATAATCTGCACAATGATTATTTACATATTACTACTAAACTCCTTTGTCAAACTGAGAACCAACACATTGAATCATCTAACTCAACCATGAATTGATACCGAATGTCTCAAACCTAGAATATGGTAGATAACACATCCATAATGCTTCACTAAGATTCATAACAAAAGATATAAACCTATATTGAAGTACAAATATATCAACCTATTCTTTGTGAAATACTTTATTTTCTAGTCTGTCGGACTTAACCAAAATCAATCACTCTTCTTTTATGAACAAATTGATCTATGCAGATGGGTGCATTAGCATTAGTTTCCATCAATGAAAACATTCATTCATGTATGCAGTGTCCCTTGCCAACAAAAGGATCAAAAAATTACAAAGGTAAGTTTCCCTTTAAATGTTTTAGTTGTGAAAGAATTGGTCATTATGCTACTAGATGTACTTTTAAGTAAATAATTATATGACATCTGATAATGATAACAAGAGAAAGGATTACAAAAATAAAAGAATAGATGACAAAGATAAGCATAATAATGTTATTTATTCAATGGAGACCCACTCATCTAAGAGTGAATATTGTGATGACTCAAATGGTGAATTATTAATTTTAGCCATAAAAGAAAAGGATAATGAAAGGTCTAGTGCTCTGCATGATGAAGAGAAGAGTGAAAGATCAATGATTGTAAGGAATATAGTACATGCAAAAGAAGAACCTAAATCTTGGATAATTTATTTTGGATGCTCAAATCATATGACAGGTGAGAAAAGAAAGTTCCTTGACTTTTAAAGTATGATAGTGGATTAGTGAAGTTTGTTGGTGAAGAGGGTGCACCTAACAGTGGAAAATGAACCATATCTATTGATGGTAAGAACAAGACAAATGATGTTTATTATGTTAAGGGTTTAAGATGCAATCTTTTGAGTGTGAGTAAGATGTGTAGAAAAGGATACAAATTAATATTTTATGGGTTTGAATGTGATATCGTAAAAGGTGATTCTGAAAGGTTAGTTAAAAAAGGTATAAGAACAAATGACAATATTTATTAAATAACAGAAAATAGAGGAAGTAGTTGTTTGTTGGTTCAGAATAGTGAATGTTGGTTATCGAACAAAAGGATGGGACACATCAATTTTGACAATATAGTGAAGATCAAATATCCTCATGTAGCAAGAGATTTCCTAAAGATTATCAAAACTGCCAATATAGTGTGCAAATAATGTTAGATGGAGAAGAAAATAAGGAACAAATTCAAGAACAATGAGCACTCTACTACAAAACCTTTTGATTTTATTCATATGAAATTGTGCAGACCTACAAGGATAAGAGAAATAAATAATGAAAGATATTTTATGTTTCCCATTGATGATTATTCTAGAATGACATGGGTTAGTTTCTTAAAATAAAAATTACAAGACCTAGATAGATTTTAAGTGTTTAAATCTATGGTTCAAAATCAAGTAGAAGTCAAGATCAAATGTCTAAGGTATGATAGAGATGGATAATTTACATCGAATGAGTTTGATAGATTTTTTGAAGAGAATGGTATTAGAAGATAATTGTCTACACCAAGGACTCCACAAAAAAAAGGAGTTGTTGAAATAAAGAATAGAACTATTGTTGAAATGGCTAGAACTATGTTCTTATTAATTAGAAAAATAGGTTTTTAGGACCCGAAACCTTTAACAAAGGAGATTAAAATAAGACACCAAAAATTCCAGTGCTAAAGAACCGCATACAAAATGACTGACAATAGAGCCAGCAAACCAAAAAGACAACAAAGAAAAACAACAACAAAGAAACAAGGAAGGCGCTACACAGCTATAGTCTTCAATAGGTCCTCCACCTTTTTCACTAGCTGATCATAGATGGCCCCAACAGTTTTGAGATCTTCTAGGTCCTTAGTAGGTTTCTTTTCTTTCTTTTTGCCTCTGGTACAGGTTCTGGGACCTTGAGCTTCCCCTCTTCCTTCAGTGCTTGGGTCAATATCCAGTATTTCCTTTTCTTCATCCAGTTTGCTGATGAGAGTGTTAGTGTTGCTAGCAGAAGACTTCAGGATGCTTAAACTCTATTCAACAATACTCTTTAGACACTCCTCAATTTTGCCGACTTTACTGATAGTATCCGAGATGGTTTGGTCATTAGCATCAACAAGATTTTTCCTTTCTAGCAAATCTTTCTCTATTTTCTCAAACCTGGGGTTGAAGGCATCTCTTATGTTTTTAGCTTTTGTGATGGTATTTTTTAGGTCCTCTATGTAATTATCCATGGTCTTCCCTTCCCCAGTATTGATGGTTTCCAAAATCAGAGTTTTGTTGTAGAGTTTTTTGTTGTCGTCCACAACTTTCTTGTAACTAGTGATAAGCCACTCCATAGTGTCCATGAAACCTTGCATACCCTCTAGAGGAGGGTTAGGGGGGTGGTCAGCTTTATCAGGGATATCCTGTTCCTTTTTTGGGGTGTCTCAAAAAGTCATTGCAACCCTAAGAACCTCATCAATGATCACCTTTTCTAGATTCTGTTCAGCATCCAGGGTCCTTTCCTGCTTATAGACCTCTAGCTCTTTAACATTTTCCTCCTTCCATTTGTGTTTATTTCTAGTCTGGGTGCTAACTTTTGTCTTCTTTTTCAGCAACCCTTTAGGGTTCTCCTTCTTTGAGTCTTCCGAGACCTCCTCCTCTGAGGAAAGGCTAATCTGGGGGATTCTGCCTTTAGGCTTTTTACCCTTAGAGGAAGAAGGTCTTGTTTTGTTGTGTTTCCTCTTCTTTCTAGTTTCATAATCTGAAACATCCATGCTCTCCTCAGAATGACTTGAGGGGTCACTGTCAGACTCCTCCTCTAGTGAGAAGCCAGAGTCAAACCCCTCCTCCTTAGTCTCTACAGAGGGCTGCATACAGGCTATTTGATTGGCCTTGAGATGGTCATAAATAAGGACCATTAGGCCTTGATGCATGGCAGTATCCCCCATTGGGTTATCTTTGTAGGCCTTAATAGTGGCATTCATCGAGCATAGCAAAAAATAAGGAAAATTAACCTTTTCATCATGCCTAAAATGATTCAGCAGGATGAAATGGTAACCATAAACTTTTGCAGACCTACCATCTAATGTAATGTAGTGCAATAAAACAAAGAGGACCTCCCTCCAAGGTTTGACAAAATCCCTAGGAGGGTAGTAGGTTTTTCTCAGCTTTACCAGTCATTTTTTCTCCTTCTCAGTTTTCGGATATCTCTCAATAGCCTCCTTGCTAACTTTCCTATCTCTGTAGAAATTGCAACCTTCTCTTCTGAGGCCTATGGCTTGGGCAATAAGATCTTCAACAATTTCAACCGTCTAGTCTCCCATTTTCAGCATACACCCTTTCTCTATTTTTTACAGAAAAAATTGGTAATTGTGCAATCCCATCCGTGGAGTCTCTCCATGAATTTCAAAAAACCACCCTTTTGCAGAATACTCCAGACCTCCTCCTTTTGTTTCCATTTTTTAGCAAGATGAACACCTTGGAGAGCTACCATCGCTTCAGCTTTATGGTTTGTTTGGGTTCTAATAGGGACAACAACCATTTCCTTGCAATTTCCTTTGTCATCTTTGAGAATAGCTCCACAACCTGAAGGACCTGGGTTACCTTTTGCAGACTCGTCAAAATTAACTTTGAACCAACCATACGGGGGGTTTTCCATCTAGCTTCAAGTCTTTTATTGTGATTGGGGTCAGAACTGTCGGCAATCTTCAACTTCCATGCACTTAAGATCTTTGAATCCAGAGGGTTGTTCAAGAAACAAGGACCCTCAATGATCCCAATATTTTCCACAATCGCCAAGTGAATTTTATGGAACATAATATTCCTGATTGAGGGAGACATCCCTAAAGATATGATTATTTCTTTCTTTCCATAGTCCCCACAAGATGTGAGGAGGAGATAGCTACCATAGAGATCTCAAAAAAGAGTCAGTCCAATATAAGTTCCAGGAAGAAAACAACTCACTGATAGTGTTAGGAAACACCCAATCAATTCAAAAAATTTTAAGAAATCTTTCCCAAACTGAGGTTGAGTAGGAACAATGGATGGCAAGGTGATCCACAGACTCTTCCCCCTGAAGGCACAAAGAGCATCTATTAGGGAAGGCAAAGCCTCTGCCCTTTAGGTTGTCAAGGGTCAGGATCTTATTTTAGAGGATGGTCTATAAGAAAAAATTAATCTTTGGGGTAAGACCCTTACTCCAGGCTTTATACTAGTAAGGATTATCAGAAGGGGTGGGGGAAAGGACATAATACATAGAGGAAATAGTTAAAATACCTTTAGGTTCATGTTTCCAAATCAAGGAGTCTTCCTTATTATTCAACTAGACCGAGAATAGATGGATCTTAAGCTTAGAAAGGCTAGGGTGAATGCTTTCAATGTTCTACCATTTATTACCAAACCAGTACTCTACAACTAAGGAGCCAAAAGTTCTAATACAAGAGGGATCATGGATGGCCCATTCAGTGATTTCAGTCAAGGGTTTATCAAAAAGCCACGGATCCTCCTAGAATTTAACTTTCCTACCATTTCCAACTTTCAAGATCACTCCTTTGGCTATACTTTCTTTGCATTTAGAAGCATGATTCCATATGTGTGATCCATTAATACTAAGCTCTGAATTGATAAAATAAGAAAGAGAGGAGAACAAAAGAGAGTATTTACTTTGCCAGATTTTACACCATTCAGTGTCTGAATGAAACATTCTCTAGACCTATTTTGATAGGAGAGCTTCATTTAAGGTTCAAATTCTCCTCAGGCCCAGACCTCCTTTACTTTTTAGTCTACAAACCTGGTCCCAAGCCACCAAAGACATTCTTTTCTTTTCCTCAACCCCAAACCATAGGAATCTTCTTTGAATTTTGTCGATTGCGTCAGCATACTTGACTGGAATCCTAAAAAGACTTAGAGCATAAATCAGAATACTTTGAAGAGAAGCTTTAAGTAATTTGAGCTTTCCAGCCTGACTCAAAAGGGCTCCTTTCCAACCATCAAGTTTTTTATGAAATTTTTCCACTAGAGAACTCTAGAAGGGATCAGGAGGTGCAGTGCCCATGGGGAGACCAGGATAGGTCACAAGAAGATCAGCAATCCTACAATCCAAGATTCTGTCGATTTTCTATTGTCTTCTCTCAGGAGTATTGATGAAAAAAACTTCACTTTTGACCCAGTTAATAAGCTACCCAAAAGCAGAGGCAAACTTACAAAGAGTACACTTCAAGATATTAGCTTCAGATATACTAGATTCCCCATAATAATAGTATCATCAACAAACTATTGGTGGGAACAAATAAGGTCAGCAGAAGAAGGTTGGAGACCCTTAAAGGAGCCTTGCAAAACCATATTTTCCATAGACCTCTAGAAGCTTTAAAGAAGGGTGAAGGTGAACCATTGACAAGAACAACAAAAGAGGTAGAGGTGATAAGTTGGTTGAGGAGGTCAATAACTCTAGAGGAGAAACTAAAAGATAAAAGAACCTTCTCAAGAAAAGGCCAATCAACCTTGTCATAGGCTTTGGAGAGATCAAGGTTGAGAATGAGGCCCTGCTTCTTAGCTCTAACAAGAGAGTGAATGTTCTCATGGACAATTATAATAGAGTCAAGAATTTGTCTTCCTGGGACAAAACCATTTTTCTAGTGATTTATTAAAGTAGGAAGGACAGACAAAATTCTAGAAGTAAGAATCTTGGAGATAATCTTATAAAAAGAATTGCAAAGACTAATAGGCCTAAATTTTTCCATTGAGTTAGCACCTTGGGTTTTGGGGATGAGAGCAATAAAAGTACCATTGATTTCTTTCAAAAGTTTTCTAGCCCCAAAAAATTCCTTAACCCCATTAGAGAGATCTTTCCAAACAATATCCCAAAAATATTGAAAGAAGAACATGGGGAAGCCATTTGGGCCAGGCACTTTGTTACCATCAAAGGAAAAAACAACATTTTTTTTTTCCAAATTTGAGGGAATAGAAGAGAGGGAGACGTTCATTTGATCATCAATGAGACAAGGGATGTTATTAAGAAAAGAAGATTGAGCTTCAACATCCAATCTGTGATCCCTCTTGAGTAGTTCCAAGAAATACCTTTTAGCTTCATTCCTTATTTCATCCTACTTTACCAACTCCCCATTATCCACCATTAGTTTGGTTACCCTATTAATAGCTTTATACATGATCATCGACATATGAAAGAATCATGTGTTCCTATCTCCTTCCTTAAGCCAAATGCATCTAGATCTCTGCTTCTAGAAGGCTTCCTCTTTAGTAATGATATCATGGTATTTCTTGAGAGTCTCATTTTCATCAGCAAAGGACACAGTACTGAAACCATCCTTCTGGATTTGAGCCTTTTTTTTTTAAGGTCTTCCTCGACTCTTTGGCCTCAAAAATATTCCCAAAGCTGGATTTATTCTAGAGTCATGTTATTCTTTACACTTTTGAGCTTCTTAACAACCCTATACATAGTAGTTCCCTCAACTTGTATGCTCCACCATTTCTGAATGTTACTTTTGATATCTGGGTGAATGGTCCACAATTTTTCAAATCTGAAGGGAAAGTGTCTCCTTCTATTAATAGAGTTAGCAATGAAGGTGATAGGAAAGTGATTAGATCCAACCCAAATGTGGGCTGACAGAGAACAAAAAAAATGACTGTACCAATCATTAGAGATGAGAGTCCTATCAAGGCAAACTTGGATAAGATCATTACCAGTTCGCCTATTAGTCCAAGTGTAATTGCATCCCTATATTTCCAAATCATTGAGAGCCTGAGAATTAATGAAATCCATAAGGGCCAACCTACTTTCCAGCTGAGGGGGACTTCCTCCAAAATTTTCCTCCTCTCTCAAAGGAGTATTGAAGTCTCCCATAACTAGCCAGCTAAGATTTATGAAGTTGTCCCTAGCTTGTATAAGTTTTTTCCAGAAGCAATTTCTAGCCTTCAAAGTATTGGGGGTATAAATGTTAGTGAGAACCCATGAAGTACTATCTTTTAAATGGTCAAATTTGATACAAGAGAAATTATTTTCCTGAATAATAACATGTTCCTTGACAGTATTAAGGTTTTAGATGGCAGCTATGCCTCTAGAAGCACCTTCTGAACTGCCACCACTAACATTACCATTTTTGAAAAACTTCAAAGATTCAACTTTTTCTCTACTCATTTTGGTTTCTTGAATTAGAAAAATATCAAGTTTACTATCCCTTATCATATTCCTAATGATGTAATGTTTATGGGGATTATTGAGTCCCCTAATATTCCAAGAGATAATCTTCATAGTTACTTACCAATTCCTAGCTCCTTAAGAGTCTTCTAGGTCCCGTTTACAATGTTCTTATTGGCCTCCTTGTCTTTGACTTTATGGTTAGAGGGTTGACCTAGGGAAGAGGAGATATACCCAACATCAACTTGAGCTATTCTACTGGATTTACTTAGGAGAGAAGTCGAGGGAGTAGTTCCTTTCTTATTCCTATGTTTTGGTATTTTCCACTCAGCATCTATCTCAGGAACCGCTTCCGAGTTGCTGAGGATTTTGGAGATTTCTTCTTCGTTACCCCAGTTAGGGGTTCTAGAAGCATTTTAATCACTGTTAATTATTTTTTAGCTCTGGTCTGAGTCTGAAAGGTTCATACCGAGAATTGCACATTTTTGAGCTTCTTGTATTTCAAAACTTGGCATGAGCGTTGAAGAGTCAGTCTTTTCTTCTTGGGAGTCAGGGATCTCTCCTTCCTTAGGTTGGTCATCTTTGTCTTGTAGTTCCTTTCCCTCATAAGTGTCAACTACTACTTTAGCTATATCATTTGAAGATTCAGTCTGATATTTTAGATCCTCTGTTTGAGTAGTAACTGGGGTGTTGACTTTGGTTGAATCGTTTCTCGATACTTCCTGGGTTAAAGGGCTAGAAATGGAAGTTGAGGGGGCTTCCTTCTTCTCCCCCAAAGGGTTGAAATGGTTAGAGTTATCTTCCTTATTCTCTGAGTTTTTAACTTGCCATACCATTTTTTTGGAGCCCTTTGATTTTTAGTCTAGGGTTTAGATTGCTTGGCTTCTGCCTTCGGCTTGATTGGACAGGATTTTGCCCAATGACCTACTTTTTTACAATGGAAGTAGGCAAAGGGAATAGATTCATATTCAATATGTTGTTTCCATGTTCTCAACTTTGATACTAGATCTATCTGTTCCAACATATTTGCATCATGGGCTATCCCTACACACAACCTAGCATGAGTGAGTCTCCTTTTAGAAGCTATGAATGGGTCTATAGAGAGGAGTTCACCAAAGGAGTTTGCAATTCCTAAGAAGATTCTTTCTGCCCAATATTCAAGAGGCAAACCTAGTAGCTTTACCCAAACTAGAACTTGAGCCAAGAGAGAGTTGTTCATATTCAAGTTCGAATGCCATTTTCAAAGAACCAAAGCTGTCTTTCCTACCATCCAGGGGCTCCAATAGAGAATCCTTAATTTATCTTCTTCACATGAAAAAGTAAAAGACAAAAGGCCTTTAGGTAAAGCCGAGATTTCAACATTACCCTTCAGGGCCCATTTTCATTTAACATAAACCCTAAAAACTTCAATATTAGGATGCGAGCCCATTAATTTGCCTACCAAGGAATTTGACAAACTATTTATATTATAATCCAGGACCAGATCAAGGATAGAGAACAAACTTTCCACCAGAAGGATCAGAAATATTCTTGACAGGAGGTGGAGAGGATTTACCAAATGGTCTAGTTCTAAAGAGGGAAGACCATTTTTTTGATTCTTTTCTGCTCTCCAAGGAGTCATCACGTGGGATGGGCCCCCCACTGGACCCTTCCCCCAGAAGCCCAGAGGAACCCATTGTCTTCTCTAGCAGAGTACCACCAATCTGCAGTATGACAATAGCCTTCAGAAAGTCTAGAGGCTTATCCTTCTCTCCTATGGGACCAACAACAACATTGTTCTGGCCAATCCCACCATTGGAACTAGAGTTCCCGCCTTGTGGAGAATTTGAATTTTGAATTCTCCCATTGTTGCTTCCTACTCCTTGCTCTCCCATTGCATTCTCTGTTTGATCCTAGAACTATGTTAAAAGATGTTAACATACCTAATATATGCTAGATAGATGTTGTACATACTACTATCTATATTATTAACATGGTACAAGTGAGAGTAAATCAAACAAAGACACTCTATAAGATATGCCATGGAAGATCTTCTATGGTAAAATATTTCAGAATATTTAGAAGAAAGTGCTTCATCAGAAGAGATGAGGAAGACTTGGGAAAGTATGATGCAATATTTGATGAAGAAATATTTTTTGGATACTATATATAGAGAAAATCATACTAATTCTACAACATTAGGCTAGAGGGAATCATGGAAAAAACAAATGTCAAAGTAAATGAGGAATGGAATCAAGTTGCTCCAAAACCTAAGACTAAGATAGAAGATACTCCCTTTACTGTAGAAGAGAATGATGTTCAAGAAGATAAATTAGAATTAGGAGGAGAAAGAACTTGAGAAAGAACCTAAAAAACCTACAAAGTATGTACAAAGGAATCATTTAGAAGATTAGATCATTGGAGATAAATAAAAAGGTGTTCATATAAGACGAAGACTAGCCAATGCTAGTGAGCAAGAAATTTTTTATTTTCTTGTCTAAGGTGGAGCCAAATACCTTTTCAAAGGCCTACATAGATGATGAATGGATGAAGGTAATGGAAGAAGAACCGGATGAAATAAAAAATAATTAGACATGGGAGTTGGTACCTAGACTAGTATATATTAATGTGATAGGAACAAAGTGGGTGTTCTAAATCAAGCTAAATGAAGATGGAGAAGTCAAAATAAACAAGGAAAGATTAGTTTGTAAATGCTATTCACAAGTTGAAGGTATAGAATTTGAGGAAACTTTTTCTCTAGTATCTAGGATGGAAGCTATAAGAATATTTATTGCACTTGTTGCTTACAAGAACTTTAAGGTATATTGGATGGATGTTAAGTCAACATTATTGAATGTGAACTTGAAGAAGAGATTTACATTGAACAATCAGATGGATTTCAGTTGCTTGAAGATACAAATATGATCTATAGACTGAAGAAGGCACTTTATGGACTCAAGCAAGCTCCTAGATCTTGCTATGTAATTTTGGAAAATAAATTGCTACAAAAAACTTCAAGAAAGGTACCACAGATAGTAATCCTTAAATCAAGGTTAAAAGTGGAAAACTATTGATAGTAGTTATATATATTAATGATATCATTTTTGGTGATGATATTTCTAAGGGATTTTTAGAAGAAATGTAGAAATAATTTGATATTTCTATGATTGGTACGATATCATTTTTGGTTGGTCTTCAAGTAAAAAAATTTGAAAATGGTATTTTCATTTCTCAAACCAAGTACATCAAGGATATTTTGATGAAGTCTGGTATGGAGGATTGTAAGCCATTTTGAACCCCCATGACCACTAGTTGTCATTTATGAAAAGATGATACCAACCAAATCACCAATAAGCTCTATTAGGCCATCTTAAAAGATGTAATGTGTATATCCATCATCAACCCAGAAAAATTGCATGTAGAAGGGAAAGAAGACATGTAAAGATTCACACCAAGTTAGCACACCTTCCAATTATCCTCAGAAAGATTATACACAAAACCACATAGACCAAACACATAAGTTGCTTTATATCAATCTATTTTACCCAAGCACTTAATTCAGACCCAAAAATAAGATATGTGGATCACCATGAATGCAAAATGACATGCTAGGAACAATAAGAGCACTAATAGGATTAGGAAAGAATCATATTCCTTTGCAACATCTTGAAATTTCACCAACACTTGATCAAATGCATAATAACACTCATAGAGAAACATCCTTCCAACTGATAAAATAAGATATGAAAATATTGATCAACCATAATCATTCTACTTCAATCCACATAGCCATCTAATATATATCTAATCTATACACACACTTCCAGACAAAAAGACTATTCACTAGAAAAGTTAGCAAATATAGTCACATAATTTTTAGACCAAACAAGAGACATTAATCCTCCAAAAACACAACATATCATCAACATCAACCATCCAGAAAGATTATTGATATTTAACATAGAATATTCACCTATTCCTAAAAACATCACATTAATCTACACAAGAATCTTCATACAACTCTACGTTAGACTGATAGACATCCAGCCCAACAACCAGATACAACCAATATCAAGAACTTAACTAGAATAGACTATCAAACCATATACTTCTGCATCACATCACTACTGGACCAGTAGCACCAACAACCAAACTAATAGCTAGAGCACACCAATAGATTTGACATCAATGACAACTAAAACTCATATGTGCAAAAATCTCCCCCTTTATCATTTATGGAAAAATAAAATATTTATCCCCACATACAAAATACTTTTCCCCCTTTGAAATCAATGACAAAAGGCAACACTTCTTTCCAAAACAAACTGATCATAACTCTCCCTATCAAAAAATATTCAAAAAGGGAAAAGAGAAAACCGAGTACCAATACCTCGCAACTATCCATAAGAATTATCATACATTAGTGAGAAAACTATCCTTTAAATATTTCTTCAAACCCACAAGAGAGGAATTCCACGTAATGAATAGTAGTAGAAATAATTCTACTTTGAGATTCACACTCAATACATAAATTTACTGCAATGTAAAAAAATCAGCATTTATTATAGTTTTTTCTACCTTTTTTGTATTCGCTAATAACCTAATAAATGAAGACATCCACAATTCCATTGAATCCTTAAGACCACAAAAAAATCTCATATTTTCATCTCTTTGTCTTTTCCTCTAGGATAATTGAGAGTGAATATATTAAACCTTAGATCTTATAGCACCATTATCATCTTTGTAGATATATAATGAGCTAACCAACTTGATAAGTTGAGACTCAATGTAGTCTATCTCATCCTCAAATTTATTTGTAGAAATATGCCACCTTAAGTAATATCGATATAACCATGCAACATTATACATGATTTTCCTAACACTAATCAAATTAATTTTAAGATCCCGATGTGCCCTTAGACACTTCTCAATCATCTTGTCTCCTAATTTAATCTCTGTATATTGTTCATCTAAATCATTAATATCATTCCTAACTAAATCCATATGCTCAATCAACACTTCTACTATAACTTCCAAAAGTAAGTCACAAACACTATTAGGAATAACATTGTTTTGGACTAGATATGTCACAAATGCTTTCTCAATAATATCTTGATTATATGTAGGAATAGTAATATATAGATCAGAAACATCCTTTAGACCATTAGGTCATCCAATAAAATTGATTACTTTATCAACATCAAAAGAATTTTCCTAAGAAAAAATAGGAGAAGCAACCAACTCATCTTCTTTCTCAACATCCTTTTGCACACTGACCTTTCTTGGTTCTTCTTCATCACTTTCCATAATTACAACATCTACATATTTAATCTTTTCTATACTCAAACACTTAGATGTCAATAATTTGGAGATAGAGGAAGAGTCCTCTATAGATAACTTCCTATATCTTTTAGCTTTTGACACGCTTCTAGCATCACCAATTCTCTTTCTGTTATTTTTCTTATAATCTCATCAGATATTGTGAATCTTTCTTCACTCAAATCTTTAGGCAATTTAAGAAGTATCTTCACAATACTCATGCACTCAACTTCAAACACCTTATAAAGAATATATAACACCCATGAAGTCCTCAAAATTATTACCTCCATAAAACAATTATCCTTTTCTACCATGAAAGTAATCTCATTTTTATACCAATTCACAACATTCAAAGGAATCCATTTATTCATATCCATCTCTTTCTAAAGAATCATAAGGAACTTATATCAAACAACAATATTGTTTTCCAAACTATCCAAATACTCCTTAATTTAAGCACCAATAGTCACCTCTTTTCTCCACACAACATTTTTCATTTTGGGCAAATCAATAAGAAAATAGAATGCCAAGAAAACAATAAAAGAGCCATATTGAAAAGGGTGCACTTCATTATTGCCATCCAAAGATTGTCTTGCATCTGATTTCTCAAAATCTCACATAAATCATAATCCTTGTTCTTTTTTACTATTTGATGAGCCAAACAAATTACCATAGAGGATGACAATCCTTCCCGATTCTTGAAATATACTGATGCAAAGCCCTGTTATAAGTATAGAATAGGTTCCCCTAATCCAATACCAAACCAAGGACCCTAGCAATCACAAAATACTATAAGGGGTCAAGGAATACCAATTTGACAATTCCCACATCTCTTCCTCTCAAAAACCTCTTCACAAGGTTACTTCCATTGAGTGTTTCATAAGGTCTCTTAGTGACTCACAAGGACCCTATATCCCAACAATGGTTTGGTACCTTCTCCAGTGCATAAATGACTATTTAAAGGTTTTTTTTAATTCCCTTAGGTTAGAGACACCCCCCTTAAATCATAAATTTAGGTTCCCTCTACCGGTTTGGGGTAACTACTACAATAAGGCCTACTAATCCTAGTAGCCCTACCAGACCGATTTTGACACTTAAATCCTTATTTCTACAAAGGAATTAGACAAAAAATTCTAGATTTGGATACCCTTTAGAGAGTTGCAAAACATATCCCAAGGGTGTTGACCGGTTGGGAACACAAGTATCCAAACCCTATCTTGGCTAGGAGACCTAATAGCCCCAGCTAGGCCTATTTTACAAAGGAGTGTGTAGATACAAATCTTAACTTACCAAACCAACTCAATTAATACTCTTAGGACATGCAAAATCCACAAATTCCTAATATTTATGCCATTACAAGACCTATAACCCCTAAAACGAGACCTATTTGTTTGCACTTTACATGGTGGCCACATGGAGTTGTCGATGTTACTACATCAAACCCTCACTTCCAACTAGCCTTAACCTACAAAATGCATTCAAAATAATAAAATAAATTGGACATACTTGAATCCCCTCCAAACCTGTGAACCACCAATGAAGGATCAGCAATATAAGGCCATTTCTTTGCAAAACCCTAGGCAAAACTATCAAATCTAGACCACTTCCAGAAAATTGCAAGTTTCTCCCTTGTCTTGGAAAATTAAGACCTCAAAATTGATGCATATGAAAGGTGATTGTAAATTCTAACACATCCCACTATTTTCCTAATTCCAAAATTATCGTACGATACGAACCCCCGATCAAAACAACAAAATCGCAGGAAATTCTCAAAATTCTATTGCTTCAATGATGCCAAAAATGTTTACAAAAAATTCTCTCCCTCCAATGATGATTGGTAATGAAATTTTATACTTTACTAAATGGTTATCAACCACCTTTTTAATGGAGGATACCATTGGAAGGAAGTTTCTATTTGCAACCAAAAGTTGTCATTAAAAGTTGTCAAGTTTGAGCAACTTTTGATATATGTTAAATCCACCTACCTAGAGTGGTTTCAACATGTATTAAGTCTTTATAAGACATCTCCAACACATAAACACCTATAAAATACTCAACTAAATACCCCTAGGCCATATGCCCATGGTGGCTTATCAATTTGCCAAATCCATGCCATTGGGTAACAAGGTGGGGTTTATTACTAAAATCAAACAGACAAGACTACCCTATTACATATATTGAAAGGTCGCATTCCCATGTGTGACCTTTATAATTTATTTCTCTTATCATCTTAGTCATGAGGTGCTCCTATACCATACTCCTATGGTGAATGAATCTCAACTCCACTTGAGATGAGGTCATGTAAGGTAGTGCCATGCTTCTTGACTTGATCCTCATCCAACCAAATGGCTTCGGAATCTAGTTTTCCTTTCCATTTGACCAAGTACTATTTGTACTTATTGTTCCCGGTCTTCTTTACAAACACTAAAAATAGGAGATATGCCAAGGTCTAGAGGTAATTTAATTTCATAAGCATTGGTGCCAAACTTCTTCAAGATTTGACATGGTCCTACTTTCCTCTACATGAGCTTAGTGTGTTTGCCCTTGGGTAACCTTTCCTTCTTCAAATTTTCCCAAACCAAATCTCCAACGTAAAACTATAATTCTCTCCTTTTTCTGATCTGCATGTTCTTTGTATTTTTCTGATGATCTTTGAAGTTGTGTTTTGACCTGCTCATGAATTTCCTTTATGGCTTCTACAAACCTCTCACCATCTACACTTATGGGATCTGTATGAGGTAGTTTTTTCAATTCCAATACCCCTCTTGGATGTAACCCATACACAATCTATAATGGTGACTTCCCTATTCTTCTGTTTACAGTGTTATTGTAGGCAAACTCAGCCTGAGCTAAGATTGAATCCCACTTTTCACCGTGTTGTCTTGTAAGACATCTCAACAAATTCCCTAATTACTGGTTAGCTACCTTTGTCTGTCCATCCATTTGTGGACGGTAGGATAATGAGAAGGATAGATTGGTGCCAATTTTCCTCCATAGAGTTCTCCAAAAATTATCAACAAATTTGACATCCTTGTTAGACACTGTGTTCAATGGAAGTCCATGAATCCTTGCTACTCCCTAAAAAACAAATCTGCTATATAGGATGCATCACTAGTGGACTTACATGGAAAGAAATGTGTCATTTTACTAAACCTATCTACTACCACAAATAAATTGTCAAACCCTTTTTGGGTCCTAGGTAAACCCAGTACAAAGTCCATTGACACACTTTCCCAAGGTCTTGAGGGAATGGGTAAGGGTTGATAGAGACTAGCATTGGTGCTTCTCCCTTTTATGTTTTGGCAAATGGTGCACACATCTACAAACTTCCTTACATCAACCTACAATTTGGGCCAAAAGTAGTTCCTTCTTACCAATTCAAGTGTCTTGTCCAAGCCAAAATGACCTGCCATAGCCCCACTATGCTTTTCCTTGATGATATTAGTCCTCATTGAACACCTTTGAAAAGAAGTCCATCTTGGATCAGAAAATCAGAAAACTCCACATGATACCTTTCACAAAATTCAATACATGCCTTGTAGATCTCCTTGAAGTCCTCATTTGCAACATACATATCTTTCAATGCATTAATCCCAATGATTTCTAATTGGATTGCAGATATGGGTAGTACTCTCCTACTTAATGCATCAGCCACTTTGTTGGCTACTCCTTTCTTGTGTTTTATAGAGAAGGTATAGGATTAGAGGGATTCTACCCATTTTATATGCCTATGGTTTAACTTTTCTTGGCTATTAATTAAACTCAAGGCTTGGTTGTCAGTATAGACCACAAATTCCTTCAGTAGTAGATAGTGCCTCCATTTTTTTAAAGATTGAAATAGTGCATACATTTCTAGGTCATAAGAAAAATATTTTCTCTTTGCCTCATTGAGATTTTAACTAAAGAATATTTTAGGTCTACCTTCTTGTCTTATGAATTCTCCTATGGCCACATGACTAGTATCACATTCAATCTAAAACACTTTGTTAAAATTAGGTAAGGCAAGTACCGGTTGTTGAGCTACCTTTTTCTTGAGAGTTTCAAAAGCCTCATACACCTCCTTTGTCCAAGAGAACTTGCACTTTTGACCACATTTTATGGTTTCCAACATTGGAGCACATATCTGACTGAAACCCCTTATGAACTTTCTATAAAATGTGGCTAATCCATGGAAACTTCTAACTTCACCAATGATCTTAGGAGTAGCCTAAGAAAGAATTGCATTTACCTTATCTTGATCCATCTTAAAGTGACCTTTGGAGATCACAAATCCAAGGTAGATGAGTTCTTCCTACATGAACAAATACTTCTCCATATTGATCATCAATTCCTCTTCACTCAAATTTTTCAAAACCATCTCTATATGCCTAAAGTGTTCTTCCTTTGTCCTGCTAAATACTAGGATGTCATCCAGATACACTATTACAAACTTCCCTATGAATTCTTTCATAATTTCATTTATGAGTCTCATGAATGTACTTGAGGAATTAGACAAACCAAATGGCATAACCTTCCACTCATACAACCCTTTATTTGTTTTGAAGGTTGTTTTCCACTCATCACCAAGCCTAATCCTAATTTGGTGGTATCCACTCTTTAAATCGATTTTAGATAAATATTTTACACCCCCAAAAAAATCAAGCAAATCCTCTATCCAAGGCATTGGAAATATATACCTTATGGAGATCTTGTTTAGAGCTCTTGAGTTAGTACAAAGTCTCCATGTTCCATCCTTTTTGGGTGCCAAAACTATAGGGACTGCACATGGGCTAAGGATCTTTCCAATCAGGTTAGAATCTAGTAACTCTTGAATCTTCCTTGCCATCTCCTCATTTTTCTATGGGGTGAGATTGTACATAGCCTTGTTCGGCAATGTAACCCCTGGGATCAAGTCAATACAGTGATTGATCTCTCTCATTGGAGGCAAACTCCTTGGCACTCCATCTGCAACTATTTCTTGGTATCTACCAATGATGTCCTTTACTTCCAAAATGAGATCCTTTTCCTTCCCTTCTGCTCTATCATATGCAGTAGGCTTCTCCTTTGAGATTAGTATTGGAAGAATTGCAAAGCATATTCCTTCTTCCATCTTTATCTCCTTGAGGAATAGTTTGCCCTCCATCATCATCCCTTTGGGCTCAGTTTCTTTCTGCTCTTCATTGTTTTCAGTCAGAGGCAGTAGCTCTATGACCTTGCAATTCTTTGTGATGGAGTAGGTATTACTAAATCCATCATGGTGTTCTTTGATATCATACTGCCATGATCTTCCAAACAAGAGCTGACAAGCATCCATGTTAACAACATCAAAACAAATCTTATCTTTATATGCACCTATCTGAAATTCTACCCATGACTGCTCCTCTACAAGTGGTTGTTGCCCCTTTGTGAGCCAAGACAACTTTAGGGGTATGGATGGGGTATTTATCTCAATTTAAACTTCTCTACCATTTCTGTTGACACAAAATTCTCAATAGATCCCGAGTCAACCAAAACTTTACATACCTTTCCTCCTAATTGGCAAGTGGTGTGGAAGATAGAATTTGTCTGAGGTGGCTCCATAGGTGTTGGTACCTTCAAGAGGTTTCTTATCAACATTAATGCCTCTCATGTCTCTTGATAACCATATTAATTAGGTTTACTCCCACCTTGGTAATTTGATTCTTGGGTTATGTTGGCTCTCCTTTCTCCTTGGGAACTAGACCCCATCTTCTTTGGGCATCTGTTGGCAATGTGTCCCTCTTAGTTATAGCTAAAACACTTTATTGGTCCCGCCCCTCTTCCTAATGATCTACCTCTAAAATTAGGCCTTCTCCCTCTGAATTTTCCTTTGTTGCTATTTTCATTCCTTGGGGAATCTTGACTGCTCTCTCTTTGAAACTCAAAATTTGATCCTCTTCCTCTGAAGTTGCTCCTTCCTCTTGGTTGCTTACCCCTTCCTCTACTACTCTACTCTTGTCTTGTTTTGAACTTCTCCTCTACCTTTAATGCTAATTGATAGAATTTATGAATAGTGTCAGGGCATAAGAGGTTCAACTCTTCATGTATGTTCCACCTTAGGTCATTTAGATACCTTGCCACTCTTTCACTTTCATCTTCAACCTTCTTAGACTTTATACTCAATTTCTGAAACTCTTTAATATAGGCACACACATCCATCTCTTTTTGTCTGAGATTATGCCTTCTCTTGTGTAATTGGACTTCATAGTCCTCAAGTACATACACTCCCTTGATCTCTACAATAATCTTCTTCCAAGAGGTGATCATTCCTCTTACCTCTTTTACTCTTTCTCCTTGCACAAAGTTCCACAATGTCAGGGCTTCTCCTTGCATTTTTGACTTGGTAATCTTCATCTTTTGGTTGTCAGCAATGTGTTCACATTCAAAGAAGTTCTTCAAGGACTCTATCCAGTCCATCACTCCATCGACATCCATCTTCCCACTAAAAATGGGAAAGTTTTATTTCTAGTACATGGTTCTCCTCTCCAATGCTCTGCAGGAACTTCCTCATCTTCTCCCACTTCTATAGAGCTCCTCCCTAATCAAGCTCTGGTTAACTTAGTTGACCATGGTTGACCTTATTTATAAACACTATAATTCAATAGGATGGGCTATGTTAGATGTATAGATTGGTTAGAAAAGTAATTGAACCAAGTTAAAGAATCTTTTCACCTTGCGGTGTACATTTTGATGTGTTATAGATTTGAAATCCTATATAATCCACTGATTGGATAATCTTGATTTGACGTATGTCAACTATATCTAAATTTATAGGACTTTATTATGATGCATGCCTTATGAATGGTTGGAATTTATGAGGATTATGATAATTGCCTTATATGGATTGCATTGGTTTTATGGTAAATTGATTTGTATGATGTCAATTGTATGCAAAGTGATTGATTTGTATTCTTACTTATGTGTAGCAATATATGAGGCTATTTTGGAATTACTAATGTGTAATTTAGATGCTCAGGAAAATTATCCATGTGACCATGGAAACATTATGGAGAATCAAGCCTAGACCTTTGTACGTTCATAAAACTAGGGGTTGTCTATTTGGAGAGACAACACCCCGTATATATCGTATTTTAATTGTAAACATAAATCTTTGCATGAGTGTTAAATTTTATTTATTAAATTGTTTAAAACCAACAAGAGACAATTTCCATGTGTAAATTAAGTAATGTATTTTATTGTGTCACTTGACACATGTGTTGAATAGTGTTTTCATTTGACATGTCTCTTGGAGGGAAATTGTTTCAACCAAAGCCTCTTTCAAATATTTGAGTGTGGTCCCAAATTTGCCTTGGGTAAAGAGTCTTTGGGGTGGTCAACTCAGGTTTGACCCAAAGGTTAACTTCAGTTGGTTTTCTAAGGGGTCAAATGGACTCCTAGGGTTAGTTTAGAGGCTTTTACAAAGGTCAATGGGGTATACCTATGGGTTAGGAGTATTTTCAAGCATGTAACCACTCCCATGTGATTGATTTGACCCTTCAAAAATTGGTTTTCCCAAGATGAGCGAAAATTCAACTTGGAGGATTCTTCCTTGGTTAGATAACCTTCTTGGTATGTGTCATTCCTTTTCCCCATTCCATTTCCCTTTTTGAGTTGCCTTGGTTATGGAGTGTGTAAGTCTTTGGCAAGACCAACCAATGAGAGCTCTCACTCTATCCAAGAGGTTGGAAAGAGTGAGAGAAGCCTTCTTAGGCAAGGGATTGAGACTTGGGAAGTCAATCACCCACTCTCCATCTTTGGAGACTAGTTCTTGAAAGTTTGGAAGCAAGTTTAGGATGGAATTTTGCCTAAGTGTTGGAAAGCAAAGAAGTGTTGATTTGGGGCAGCTCTACTCCAAACTATTCCTTGTAAACCCTTGGTAGATTTAAGGTTGGTTTAACCTATTTCTTTGTATGCTGTAATTTTGCTTTGAAAGATTGCTTGAGTTTAGTTGTTTTCTTCCCTTGTGTGAGGCCCTACCTTGACTCACCCTAGCATTTCAGTATTTTTCATGTTGAGACTATTATGGTTGCTTTATTTTTATACATTATGGATTTGGAACTTATATGATTTCATGATTTGGATAACATTGATATATATGTTGGCATTATGTGAACCTATATGAGGACATAATGACATTGTATGTTGTCATTGATGTCAATATGCTAAAGAAGTGAGAACTAACATATGAGAGAATCGGTAGAACACTATGAACTGGCATTTGTGTCAAAGTGAAGTGATGTGTTTGTTCATGATGAACTGGCACATGGAAGTATTGTATGACTACCGGTTGGTAGTCTCAACTTCAGGGTTTCTGGTTTAAGTGCTTCAAGCTTGTGTGGCTCAACCGATGACTTTGTGTGATGAGTTAGCATGGTAACAAATAATAGATCATGTTGCCACATAATCCTTGTGCACGTGAAGGATCTTGCATGAAGGAGATTGTTCCTATCTACCTCGGGAATGTGAGAAGTCTGTAAAATGATGATAACGTGTGATGGGTTATCAGCCACCATAAAATTGGTGGAAATGGATGATAGAGAATGTCTTGAGATTGAATCAAGAACTACTACATTTAATGTAGTGTTCTAAATGGTTAGGATTGAACCATTTGAATTCCTTAACCTAATAGGTTTAGGGTTTAGGGTTTATGCTACTGACCTATCTATTTTCCTATAAGGTCGATGTTGTGTCTCTTTCTATGGTTGTTGGCAAAAGTTGTGTGTGTGTATCCAAGAGAAGTGATATGTGATTCTTGCCAGACCAAAAAGGAGAGAAGTGATACCTCCAAAGTGTAAGTGCAGAAGGTGAAGAGGAGCTTGAGCAGATCTACATTGGCATTGAGTGTTGTTACCAGATCATTGTAATACTTGTTGATCTCTAACCACCTCAACAGTTGGAAAATCCCTTAATAGGATAGCATTAACTGGGTTGTTGTAAATCCTTTAATAGGGTAATTCAAAGCTATTGAGCTCAAAATCCTTTAGCTATTAAGTTCTTGAAATCCTCTAACAAGGTAACCTTTAATAGGGTTTAACACTTAACCAGGTATTCTAGCCATCCCTTATCTAGGTGATCCCTAATAGGATTAGTTCCTAGCAGAACCTATTGTAATGTCTCTAACCAGACAAGGCTCCTAATAGAGCGGACTTCTAAAGAGTTCAAAAATAGCTTGTGGGTATTCATCCCCATCACGGTTTTGCCCAGTTGGGTTTCCACATGAAAAATATGTGTGTCATTTGTGATTCTTTTATCTTGTGATGCTTTGCTATTGTCTGTCAAGCATATCATGGTTCTATCTTTTGTGCCTATCAATAAAACATGTTGAACTAGTTGTTATTATGATCTGATGATAGATTACCTGTTTATGCATAAGGGTGAAATGGTAGTGTAGTCTTGAGTTAACTGAAAAGCTAAGTGAGCAACCAGTTACTGCTTGTCTCAGTCATTCTTAACTTTACTAGTTGTACTCTATTTCAAACCAGTGTCATTGTTTGTGAGTCATTTGAAGTGTCTAGTATCAAACTAGTTTAGGACTGTATTTTTGTCTGTACTAGTTCACCCCCCCTCTCATTACCAGGTTAGTACTATTTGTTCATCATTGAGTTATCAATTGGTATCAAAGCATCCTCCAGGTCCTCTGTGCTATAAGTTTAACCACTTGAGGTAAAGATCCCAGTCTAATGATGAAGAGGGAAGGTCCAAAGTTTAACAAAGAAAATTTTAGTATATGGAAAGATAGAATGAAGATATACATCAGAAGCATGGGTGCTCAACACTGGAGCTATGTTGAGACTGCCTATGTTGCTCCTACCAGTACTCTCACCGATGACCAAAAGAGAGAGATGCAGGAGAATGGGCAAGTTATGGAAGCTCTAATTAGTAGTTTATCTGACATTGAGTTTATTGATGTTCAGGATAAGATAAATCCAAAAGAGGTATGGGATACTCTTGAAAATATCTATGATGGTGATGAGCATGTAAAACGAGCTAAGGAAGAAAGCCTTAGAGGGAAGTTTGAAGATACGTGGATGGTTGAAGCTGAGACCATTCAATGGTATGAAATAAGAACCAAAACCATTGTTGGAGATATCAAGAGTGCAGGTGGTAAAATAGAAGATTCCATTATGATAAGAAAAGTCTTGAGATCCCTATTGTCAGTCTATGCAATAAGGGTTGCTACTATTCAGGAGCTAAGATCAATAGACAAGACTAAGGTATCCCTAGACTCCATCATTGCAAAGTTGACAGCCTATGAGCTAAATAGTTTTGATGGCAGTGTTCAAAAGATTGAATCGACTTTTAAAGCTTCTGCAGTACCATCCAGAAAAGGAAAAGAAGCTAGCACTAGTGGTGAACCAAGATAGGGCAGAGAAATGGATGATGAGGAGATCTTATGGTATTTGAAGCTCTCCTTTCTAGGCAACTTCCTAAAGGAATCGACAAATACAGAGGTAAGCTACCTTTGAAATGCTTTTCTTGTAGCCAGATAGGACATATTGCTATAAACTATCCTGATGGCGACAACAAGGACAAACCAGAAAGGTTCAAGAAATTCAAAGGAGGAAACCGGAGAAACTATTTTGTGGCAGTTGATGAAGGTGTCATAGATGAAGAATTAGAGGATGAAGAAAATGAAGATATTGTGTTTGTTGTTGTCAAGGAAGATGTGTCAGACAAGAAGGCTCTTGCTTCCCGGTTTGATAATTCCAATGAGTGGATCATTGACAGTGGTTGTTCTCACCATATGACTGGTGACTGGAGCAAGTTTCTATCCTTGGAGGAGTATGATGGTGGTGTGGTTCGCTTTGGCAATGATGCACCATGCACGGTCAAAGGCAGAGAGTCTATCTCTCTGAATGGAAAGAGTAGTGTTGACAATGTGTATTGGATTGATGGTCTTAGACACAACCTTCTGAGTGTTGCCCAGTTGAATGACAATGGCCTCACTCTAGAATTCAAGAATGGAGTTTGTAGAATCAAAGGAAAGAATGGTGAATTGGTGGTCACCGGCATGTAGACCAAAGGTAACCTATTTCAGCTGAAATGCAAATATAAGTACATGTCTTATGGCTAAATTTGATGATAGCTAGATATGGCATAGGAGACTCTGCCATGTAAACTTTGATAACATTGTGAAGGCTAGTAAGATCAAGGCAGTTAGAGGATTGTCAATGCTAAGAAAACTAGATAATACCTTGTGCAAAGAGTGTCAATTGGGGAAAATGTTTTCTTCAACCTTTAAAGGTAAATCTTTCACTACTGACAACTTGCTTGACCCTGTGCATACTGATTTGTGTGGTCCTATGAAAACTAGAAGTGTGCAGGGTGATAGGTACTTCATGATTCTCACTGATGACTGCTTAAGAATGATGTAGGTCACATTCTTGAAAGACAAGTTTGAAGCCTTTGTAAAGTTCAAAGCTTTCAAAGCATTAGTGGAGAAGGAAAGCAGTAAAAGGATCAAGTGCCTAAGAACTGATCAAGGAGGGGAATTCACTTCCAGTGAATTCAACAAGTACTGTGAAGAACATGGCATCGAGAGGCAATTGTCTATCCCGCGGACTCCACAATAGAATGGCCTAGCAAAGAGGAATAACAGAACTGTGGTTGAAGCAGCTAGAACCATGTTGATTCAAGGAAAGGTAGCTCACAGCTTTTGGAGAGAAGCGGTGAGCACTGCAGTCTACACAATGAACCGGGTACTCATCAAGAAAGGTAAGGATAAAACTCCCTATGAGTATTGGACTGGTATGACACCTATGGTTAGCTACTTTAGAGTGTTTGGTAGCAAATGTTACATCAAGAGGAGTGAACACCAGAGCAAATTTGATGCAAAATGTGATGAGGGAATATTCCTAGGATATTCCACCAAGAGCAAAGCTCTCAAGTGTTTCAACAATAGGACTCAAAGAATTATGGAAAGCACCAATGTAAGACTTGATGAAACCTCTGAGAAAACTAAGGAAACTGGCAATGAACAAGTGGTAAATGAACCGGTTGCAACCTTCTGGGAACCAGTTGACAACCAACTGAGTACCAGTAACAATGTTCCTACACCAGAAAATGTAGATGCTGATACTGATGGAGATGATGATGAAGAAGAAAAGCAAAAGGAATCTATCAATATCATTCCTCGGTATGTCAAGCTGGATCATGATCCTAAGCAGATCATAGGAGATAAGGATGCAAGAATCCTTACAAGAAGAAAGGTCAGAGAAAATTCATGTATGATCTTTGAATTTAAGCCTAAATCATTCAAAGAGGCACACAAGGATGAAGACTGGATCAAGGCAATGGAAGAGGAACTTGACCAGATAGAGAAAAATGGTACATGGTCTTTGGTACCTAGACCGGAGCACAAAAATGTCATTTGTATTAAATGGGTTTTCAGAAATAAGTTGAATGGGGATGGCATAGTGATTAGGAACAAAGCCAGATTAGTGTGCATAGGATATGCTCAAGAAGAAGGAGAAGACTATGGAGAAACCTTTGCTCTCATACCCAGATTGGAAGGAGTCTGTATGCTTCTTGCATATGCAGCTTTTATTTAGGTTTCAAAGTATATCAAATGGATGTAAAATCTGCATTCCTAAATGGTGTACTTGAAGAGGAGGTGTATATTGAGCAACCAAATGGGTTTTCCCTATCTGAAGATAGTGACATGGTATGTAGGCTATATAAATCCTTATATGGACTAAAGCAGGCACCGAGAGGATGGTATGAACATCTGCATTCCCATCTTGTGAAGATTGGATTTGAGAGAA